>NW_015173226.1:52739-112091 GCF_001447785.1 Gekko japonicus | reverse complement strand
GGGGGTGAGTTTGAGGTGTGGAATGTAGTCCAATCAGCTTCCATATGTAAATGACCTTGGAACGCTGGGCGGGACTGCACAAAGCAGCCAATGAACCCAGCCAGTGTCTTCCGAGTGGCAGTTTTTTCGGCCTAACACTAAAGGAGTGCATTTTAGAATTCTGGCACCCAAAACCCTTTTATAATATAGGAGAGATGTACATCATGTAAATTTATACCCCAGAATCTATCATAACCAGAATGTATGCTATTTTAAAAGTCTTTTGCTGAAAATTGGTTGAGATTTATTGTTCTACGTTGATTAAACCTTAGGATCTAGTGAGTGGCATAAATTACAACATAATTGTTTCTTATTAAATAAAATTCCATCTGCTTTGACCATCTAAATGTAAACGGTTAAACACTGCTGGTGCCAAACAGAAACTGCTCTCTTTTTCTGCCTTATTTGCTAAACTGCTTGGAAACAGAATGAAGGAAAGGGCAAAGTTAGGCAATGCCTTTTGAAAAGCTTCATGTGTACACATGACTTTTAACTGGTAACTTGCAACACATATCAAAAATATGACTTTTGCTTATAGTGTTTGTTTGAATTTTAAAAATCTTTCAATATTTAGAAAAAAGCATGTGAGCCAGTTTGGTGTAGTGATTAAAAGTGGTAGACTCTAATATGGAGAATAGGGTTTGACGCCCCACTCCTCCACATGCAGCTGCTGGGTGACCTTGGGTCAGTCAAAGTTCTCTGAGAGCTGTTCTCTCAAAAGCAGTTCTCTCAGAGCTCTCAGCCCCACCTACCTCACAGGGTATCTGTTGTGGGGACAGGAAGGGAAGGCGATTGTAAGCCGCTCTGAGAACTCCTTCAGGTAGTGAAGAGTAGGGTATAAATCCAATCTCTTCTTCTTCTTCCTCATGCCACTGACTACTGTGTATTTGAAAGCTCCTCTCCTTTAAAATTTATCTGCACATGCAGAATTAGTACATTATGGAGAGAATATTAGTCTAGAGGCTTCCTTTCTGACACACTGCTTTCTGTCTTCCAGAACATGTTGATGTGGGGCAGAATTTCAAACATGCAACTAAACTACATGTGTGTATACCTAAATTGTGATACAGTACAGTCCCATGAGCTTTACTAAATGTGTAAATCCAGAGACATTCAAGACAACAACTTTCCTAAGCCGTGTGTGTTCTATATTATGCTAAAGGATACTCAAAGAATATCCATATTGTTTTGCTTTCAGAAGTGCACGTTGGTGGAAAAAAGCACAGCAAAGTGCAATGCATGAATTAACCGCTTCAGCAACACCAATTTATTCTACAGTCAATGGACCTTTAAAATACAAACATTAAAACAGAACACAGCAATTATTATAATTTTCGTTAACAGAGTAATTAACTATTACAAGGCTCTTTTGCCTTCCTCCAAGGCGCTAACAGTGACATACATGGTTTTCCCTTCCTCCATTTGATCCTCACCACAGCCCTACGAGATACGTTAAGCTGAGTGACTGGCCCAAGGTCACCCACTGATCTTCATGGCTAAGCAAGGATTTCTGCACAGGTCTCTAGTCTGGCACGCTAACCATTACAACCACACTGATTACATCCCTGCCTATATTAAGAATGTTATTTCGTACTATGCTATAATGGGTGCCATTTACTGCTGAGCCCTGGGCTTTTGTAAAAGAGACTGAATTCAATTCAATCAGAAAAACATAACCACTGATCTCTGAGAAGTCTATTTCACTGTAACTTTTCAATGTCCTATACCTGGAAAGTCTTCTTGGAATGCTTTAGCACGTGATATGACCTAGATGATAGCTATTAATGACAGGTGAGTTCCAGCCATTTCAGGAATAACTCATTAGCGCGTTGGAGCTCTCTGGGGGCTCTGGCACCCTTTGCCAGCCGCGTATTGCACTTCTATCACTGCCAACTCTCTTGCCTTTCCAGCCAGCTAAAACTTTAGATATTTAACTCACCATAACATTTGGATTAATTCATTCTAGATGCATGTAAGTAAAAGTGTTTTTGCCACTTGTTGGGATATATTTTGGGTGAAGATACAGAAATAAATTGTTCCTGTATTTCACAAGCACAATATACAGGACATGCACACATAAGTGCCAGTTTAGTATAGGAACGGGCAACCTTCCCAGCCCCCTAGCCTTTCCACTATATGAGCTGCCAGAGTGAACAGCCCAAAGCTAGTGTAGCCATCAGCTACACTACTGAACGGTAGCATCAGCTACCCTATTGTAGAGCAGTGTTCCCTCTAAGCTGAGTTAGTATGAGCTAGCTCACAGTTTTTTAGCCTCCAGCTCACACATTTTTGTCTTAGCTCAGGAAGGATGGCTCCAGAGCAAACTAATTTATGCGGTAGCCAAATCGCTTGCTCACAAATTTAATGCCAGTAGCTCACAAAGTAGAAATTTTGCTCACAGCTTAGAGGGAGCATTGCAGTAGAGCACAACTTTAGTAACAAGTTACCATAATGTCATATAGTATGGTGATAGTGACATCATGGAGTCCTGTGGTTCTCTTCCATCTCACAACACAATGGCATTCGAGCTATAAGAAAGGGCAAGCAGCCCAGAAGGATGCACATAATATAAAAATGTCATTCCAAAAGTACAAATACAGCTTGGCAGACTGCTTGAAACATGTATGACCATGCAAGATTTATTCCTTGATTCAGTACATCCTGGGGTGGAATGAGATATGGGAGACACGGAGCTGCCGCCCTCCCACCAGTATGTCTAGTGAAATTCATATGTGGCATAACATGTTCATGCCCCTGTCCCCACATCGTTGATTCACTACGAGGGCAGCCCCGGGCTCTTTTTGCAGCAGGCGCTCCTTTGCATATTAGGCGACACACCCCTAATGTAGCCAATCCTCCAAGAGCTCACAGAGCTCTTCTTACAGGGGCTATTGTAAGCTCTTGGAGGATTGGCTACATTAGGGGTGTGTCTCCTAATATGCAAAGGAGTTCCTGCTACAAAAAGAGCCCTGACAGGGAAACTAACGGTATAACATCACATCATATGGCAGGTTTCACTATACATTAACAAGGATGCAGGAAAGAAGTTGTTTACAATGGCAGTACAACATCTGGTATAAAATCTAGCTCAGCCCTAGTCAAAAGACTGAACTACCCTACAACATGACTAAACACTATACAATTTGTAACTAACACACAAGGCACTTTCCCGTTATGGCTCAAAGGTGTTCATCAGAATAATCAGGTTGTCATCTTCCATATAAAGAAACCTTTCATATCGAATAGAAGCATATTCTAGGAACTCAATGGCAAAACAAAAGCCCTCAAAATACAATACATTTCAATATCTCCTAACTTTAAAAACGAGTGCATGGGTTTACACTACTGCACCTGTTTGCTTCAATGCTTTTTGCCAGTAATTTCCTTAATTTCAAATAATGATACTATTTTACTATGCTGTACCTCCACAGTATTTCCATGTTCAGTACTTAATATTGGTCTTTTTGATTTATTTGTAGCTGTCTAAGAGTCAGCTAAGCCCCTTGGGCTTTCTCTGAGTTTTGTTTCATTAAATCACACACATTCATTTCCCCAAAAGCCAATGACCTTATTTAGACTACACTTTCCCCTCTGCTGACCTTGATGCAAAAATTACAGCAGCAGAAGCCAACAACTTTACCAGCATTCAGCAAAGGATGAAAAGGCTAAAGGCTCTTCATTCCCCAACTTTAACATTCATCAAAGAAAGACACACAGAAAAAGGGCAGATTTCAATGACATGCATCCAATAAATTGGAGAGTCATCACATCAAACATCAGTTCAGCAATTCTTAATCACAGTGCGTATCATTCTATAAATTGGTCATTTTTAACCTCCGGAAAGAGAGAAGCCAGAAACCCATACTTTACAACGTAAGTAAACAGATAACCTATGAAAACCAATGCAGGTCATCAACTATGGCCTAATTTATGTTCTGGGGTTTTTAAAAAGCCATTTTATGGTTTTGAAGCAGGTATTCTTGTTGTGGTGGCAAATAATTCCACTTACAATTTTGGGTCTCTTGGATCTTGCAAGTGAATCATTCTTTTTAAATAAAATTGTTCTAACTGTATATTTTCTCTCTTAAATTTTTTAAATTTGATTTTTCTGCATTCTGAGAACCTTTGTGTTTTTTTCTCTGAGGTTCCTTCTCTTATTATATGAGAGAGTTTTCCTTTCAAATCTGAGGCATGATGCTCTGTTATCTCCCTTCTTATACAGTGCTGTCTTGGTACTATAATTTGAAAAAAGTGGAATCAGAAGAATGACAGGATAGAATGAGGTTCGTAAAGTCTCTCAAATCTGCTTTACTCGGTAGAGTTCTCCCCTGCCCGATTTAAGTCAACCAGAACCAAATGCTGGACCTTTGTCATCTGATTATTTTATTCCAGTGTTTTGCTCTTCTTTCCCATTAGCTGACTCTATATTTCAAAGAATTGGCAACAGCTGAGGATTACATAGGCTTTTAGTAACAACTATTAATTACAGCACTGCAGCAGCAATTACAGTACTACAGCTTGAACACGGGATTCAAATAAAAATAATCCAAATAATGTAATGGGCATTACAGACCACAGGATTGGCACAGGGGAATCCACTGTTAACATTATAACCCCAAGAAATAGAAGTAAATTGTCACCAAACAGCATAACAGGAGTCATACTGAAATGATCAAAAGAGCTCTTTCAAACTGGGGAATAATGGATCAGAAATCTGATGCTGAACTTGTATTTTTGCTAAGATGTTTTCCATTAATACATTCAATCTACTGAAATCACAATCAAATACTATTAATTGACAGCTTTCTAATCACTTTCACTTGCAGCCAACAATTTTATGATTACTTCATCGTTCATGTTTTGCTTTCCTTTTAAGACACTGGAACTGACATCTGTTGCTAAGGTAGGTTAAAAAGCTCATCCCCCCCAAAGACAAGCTAGACTGTAACATAATAATTTACACCTCATTTCTACCAGCCTGCACTGTATTTACGAAGCAAGTGTCATCATGGCTTCATCTATTTCACTAATTATCACCAACTGGAATTCATCTCAACTTTGTAACAAATGAAACAAAACTGTTAAGGATTCAAGTGATATAGCGCGGCAGTTCCCAACTTTTTCGGTATGGTGACTCACAAGTTCAGATTTACTTGATATGGGGAGGGGACCCACTTTTAAAAATCGAGCATGCGCAAATCAAACAGAAAAGGCTTGGATCCACAATCACAGGCTTTGCGAACTGCAGCGTGGGAAACATTGATATAGCCTACCAAGGCTGTTTTTAAGCTCTGTACCTCTAAGTATTAAAGCATTAGCTGTGGGAGGGAAAATATACCAAAGGATACTATATATATTGCATTGGAAAGGACACAAGGTTTCCCAACTATCCTCACTTCTTTTCTTTTCCCATAATCAGTTCCAATAACAGAGGACAATCTGTGCCAATAAAGGCTGCCTGATCATGTACTCTACTAATGTGAGCAGTGTAACGTCAGAACTGTAATTCTGCATGAGTTCACAGCTCCAGTGTTACATTGCTCATGCAAATGAGAACTCCCACTTATTCTGAGGTTTGAGGAAGGTAAGCAAACAGTGTCCTGCTCTTTTATCTCCGCCAAACCTTTGCCTCAGTGAGATACATTCCTGGTATAGGGCTTGTGAAAGAGGCAAAGCCTTCTCTCAGTGGGGCTGCAGACTGGAAAAGGTAAGAAATATATGGAGTCCTTTGCAACTTTTGTTTTTACCTTCTCCATACTACATGCTATATACAAATAGAAATGAGAGAAATGTTGGTCTCTTTCCAATTGTCTACACGCAAGCCAATACGATGGGAGTACAGACCCACATGCTAGATCCAGAATCCATGTTAGATTACTCTAATGTGCTTTATGTGGGAATGCCATTGAAGGATGTCTGAAAAACGTCAACCGGTCCAAAATGGGACAGCAAGGGTTCTGACTGGAACTGCAATGACCTCAATTACTTCAGTGCTATGTCAACCAAACTGGTTGCTAATTTGATTCTGGGTTGGTTTGAATGCACTGATGTTAAATTAGAAGCCTGTGACCATGGCACTTGAAGGATTGCCCTGTGACCCTGGTGCCTCTGGTGAGAGAGATGAGGTTTGCAAGCCTACGGAGCAGCACTTTACAGCAGTGATCGCCTACCCCTGGAAGTCAGCCTTGTAGACTTTTGGCTTCCCAGGTGTTGTGAATATTTTTGTTCTGAAGGGCATTTAACAGTTTATCTCTTGAATGTTTTCGTTTTATCCTGTTCTAGCATATTTAGTCACAGTTCATAAGCTTTTAGTTACTGTTCCTTTAAGAGAAGAAGAGATTGTATTTATACCCCGGCCCTTCACTACCCAAAGGAGTCTCAGAGCAGTTTACAATCTCCGCTCCCTTCCTCTCCCCACAACAGACTCCCTGTGAGGTAGGTGGGGCTGAGAGAGCTCTCGCTGGAACCGCTCGTGAGAGAACAGCTCTGAAAGAACTTGTGACTGATCCAAGGTCACACCAGCAGCTGCATGTGGAGGAGTGGGGAATCAAACCTGGTTCTCCCAGATTAGAGTCTGTGTTCCTAACCACTACACCAAACTAGCATATTTATTTTGTTATTGCTTTTATACTGACTGCCGTTTTGATCATTGAACACTTTAAAACACATGAAGATGCCTTATCCTAAGTCAAGACTTTGGTCTACCAAGGTCAATATTGTCTACTCTGACTGGCAGTGGCTCTCCAGGGTCTCAGGTGGAAGTATTTCACATTACCCTCTATCTGATGCTTTTAAATGGAGATGCTGGGGATTGAATTTGGGACCTTCTGTATCAAAGTACATGCTCTTAACACTGAGCCGTGATTTTTATATTTTTATGATTAGCTTTAGCTGTTGTCCTTCTTTGTTCGTGGTTTTGTTCCTTTTCAGTGTTTTCATTGTTTTTATTTGTACTTTGTAAGCTGCTTCAGTTGTTATTGCAGTAACAGAAAACATGGTATAATTTTTCCAAATGAGGGAATTGCACACATATCTGTTTAAGGAGACAAGACAATCTACCCAACCCCACTGCACTATTTTTTTTCAACAGGGAACTCTGCTGTTAGATTGAAATGTTGTTATCAAACTTTGTAATTCACTTGCTGATTGACTGAATAGCTCTTGTATTCATAATCCACTTTGAGTATCAGTGACAAAGTCAGACTGGATGATGATCATGATGACAATAACTACTTTGTTAAGGAGCAGGTGGAAGAATCCAAAGTCAAGCCAAGGGTCAAGTAGCCAGAGGGTTGGAGACACACAACAAGTCTATAAACCACTGCAGAATTTTCACGCTTGTGTCAAAAGTTATCAAAGAACGAGCCACCTGGGAAAGAGGCAAAGCATCCAATCAAAGTAAGCAGAAGTCAGGCACTGGAATCAGCAGAACTAGCTGTCTTCACTGCATCAACAAGTTGCTGAAGCTGGAAGACTGCAGCTTTCTGCCTCTAGGCTAGGTCTTAGTGGACCCTTCAGTCAGATGATCTTACCAGCCCTCATCAGATCCACTTGGGGGAGGGGGTGCTTCCTCAGCCATCTCAAGGAAGGTGCTGTAGAGCACTGGAGATTGGGCCAGCAACTCTCTCTGAAAGAAGGCAATATACAGAGCAAAACACTGGAACAGGTGGCCCCAGGTTCTGCATCTGAACCCCTTTGATATCAGACACCTTTGCTTAAGTCAGCAAACAGATTGGTTACCTAAGGAGCTATGGCCTTCTGCCTCTATCCCTGTCCAGTCTGCAGAGTAAGGAGGCTATCTGTGGGGAGGGTTATCATAGATTCTGCTTCTTTCCTGAATCATCTGCCTTGCCTGCCTGCCTGTCATTGTGGGCACATAAGAATTTCCCCCCTACCAGGGAATGAAATAACTCATGCAAGTCTGTGCTTATATAGAATCAGAAGGACCTCACAATTCCTGAGAGAGTTCAATGACTGAAAGTAGAAACACCATCGGCAGAACAGTGACCAGGATGATGGCTGGCAGAAAACGTGTTCAATATTTTGGCTGGACAATGTCCCTGTCAGACATGCTGCAAGCACACTGAGTCATACACCCCCTTTGGTGCCCCTCCCACAGCCCAGGGAACTAAAACCAAATGGTGAAATACCATAATAACTGTCTACAGCTTCTAACTGCTGGCAATAATTCTGTTCAAATTCAAAGCACTTATGGTATTTATGAATAGTTATAGTTCATGTCTTGATTAGCAAAGTTCTGAATGTATATCATTAACGCCAGCCTTAATGTCATACATATATAGCCACAAATTGAACTATATTGTGACGAACTGATTTGTGTCATTTCTACAATGTTCTTTAGTGAACAAAGTCCTTTTCAATTCTCATTCCATTTATCTGCATAATAACTCTGTGATGAAGGCTGTGAGCTATTTACTTGACCCAGGATACACAATGAGCTTTATGGTTTTAAACTATCATCCACATTTAATGCTCAGGTCTATTACACCACACTGGTCAGTAAACCAAAATTTCAAAACTGTTCAAAAATCTTATTTTACAATATATGTACCTATACAAAGTGGGTTGTTTGTATTTTCATACTCTGTTCAAACAATAACGGGTGAATAAGAAACCTTCTTGGTTTTCTGTATTACTCATTACGGACTCTCTCATTTGTGGTGAAAAATTGCAAAATATGACATCTTTACATAACAAGCCCAGTTCCAGCATGGCCACATGCACAGCCTTATAGGTTAAAGGAGTTCCACAAATACCAATGTCAGAACATATTAGAAAAAGTACATTTTCTTAGCAACCAAGAAGCACAGAATCAAAGTGTTAAATGTTCTTACATTTCATTATTTACAATTCCTTTTCTATGAACATGGTCTTACAATGTGTGATCTGCCACCATTGCTCATGCTATCAAGAAAAGAGTAGCTCTAAGAATTCATGTGCCATTCCTGCAGCAGATGAGATATTAAAATAAAACATATTCCACTCTTTGATTTCAACTGATTTTGTGGGTAATACAATAAACAGAATAAGATAGCTGAAACCAATAAAATCTGATTTATAGCATTAAAGGCAATCTTTATAGCACTTATTTATGGTACATTACATCCAAAATCCAATTTCACAGGCTGCCATTTGAAACTTTCTGCTCAATCATAAATACAGTACATACTGCATACCTCAATGGCATAAAGTAAGATTGCATAAATATCTGCATTCCCAGAAGGTATGGCAATTCAGATACCATGGTGGTAAATGTGTTTGACAGTAATTTCCCTAACCAGTTTCTAACTAAGAAATTCCAATCAACATGCAATAAGCAGTGAAAATATATTTACTACTTTCACAATAAAATACATTTATTTATATACATATTTTAGGTAATGGTGTAAATTTAATGAGTTTCTGTACCACCCTCTCCTCAAATACCTCTATTTTGTACCTAACAATGAATTGTTAAATGAATTTTAAATGACCATACAAACCTGGTTCCAAATAACACTAGGTATCCAAATCAATTTCCAAGAAACTCCAGAAATTAACAAGACTATTTAATTCCTTTGTTTCAGAACAAGTAACATTCTTTCCTTCTGCCCCAAAACCTCATGGGAAGATGGAAAGATGCAAGATCAACTCAAAAATTTCAGGACAAACTTCAAAAATTCTGAAGATGAGCAGATTTTCCCCATTCCACTCTTCCCAGAATTTCTCTCTGCACTTCATTCTACTCTGTTTAATTAAGAGAATTTCTGAAACTAATTTTGGGACTGGATCATGCACAGTTCCATCCATTCATTTGTTTGCATGTTGCTGATGCATACACATGGGTTTATACAGAAAGAATACATCTGATTACATTAAGAGATTAATGTTCAGCATTGCACAGGATCACATATTGTTTTTATTTGTGTGGTTAAATATTTATCTAATTTTAATGTATTTATGTTTTTATGGAAGCCGCCCTGAGCCCGCTTTGCGGGGAGAGCAGGGTATAAATGTGATAATAAATAAAAATTTTATATATATATATGTAAATTCCACACACACAAAAATCTTGGCACAACTGCACATATCCAGATTGCCTTTTTACATTGCCATTTCCATGTACACATGCAGAATGGTAATGTAGAAGGGATTAAAAATGCATAGGAACTGAAAACTAAGTTGAACTGCACATAAATGATATTGTGTTTGAATTTTTAAAGCAAAAAAATTGGAAATTTTCAGATTAATTAGTTCTATTTTGGAAAAGAGCAGGTAATCTAGAATGCCAAAAATCAGTAGAAAATCTGGATGAAAATTTTGGAAACATTTTAGGAAATAACTATGTTCTTAATCCTGCCCTTTAAAATGAATTCCTTCCCTAAAAAATTATTTTAGTATCTTTGCAGGAAAAATTCACCCTAAGATAATGAATATATGTACTATTAAAAGTTTTAAAAGTATCCACTGAATAATTCTAATAAAATGTGAGATCTGTTCCTTCTGTTTTTGTTTTGCCTCCACAACGTATGTTCTTCTTGAAAATAACTCAACTTCCTGTGTAATAAACAGTCTGTCAACATATGTGTTCAAAAACTAAAGTTAAAAATAAAGTGGAATATTTGCAAACCTGAATGTTATCCTAAGGTACATTTAAAAAATATATTTTGCCTGTTCCACTTGAACATTCTTGAGCAGCCTTGGTTTAGTTCTGTTTTATTGCTCTGCCACCACAGAAACCTGTAACATGAATCACCAAAAAAGTAAAACACACAAGTATACAGTTAGAATGTTATCTCCAATTCAAGGCAAAAGGAAATAATTATTTTCTTAATCCTGCCCTTAAAAATGAATCCCTCCCAGTGTTTTTGTTCATTCGCTTCAAATGTGCAAGACACATTCACTTTTAGTTGCTACAATCATTGTCATGAAAAGGACAAAGAATAACACTTGACTTATTGAAGTGTGCTGGCAACTGAATCAGGGACAACTTTGTCTGCTTTAAGAATGTAAGAAGATCCCCGCTGGATTAGACCATTCGTCCATTAAGTCCACTATACTGTTGCACATAAGGCTTTCTAATAACAAAAAGCACATGAGCACACCAAGACTACTTTGCTTGGCATGCAGGGCTGGTTCTCTATCTAAGCAACTGAGGTCAGTACTGCTGGGGCTGATGGGAGTGGAACATGAGGGCAAGGTTTATGCTTCTCATCATTTTGAGGGTCACTGCACCCACCACTCGGGTTCAAGGTGACCACTGGAGTGATGACAGCACCTCTGGGGTTCACCTTGCTTTCAGTGTGCCTCACTAAATGCAACTATTCTCCCCTTTTTTGTTTTCTGCACAGCAATATTTTCATAGGCAGGTGTTGCTTTTTTCAGCACTCACATCAAATAAGTTCCCTTCTCATGCTGTACAACAGGTCAATTGCTTTACATGGTGCAGAAATAAAATGGGGCACACTGACTTACAATATCTACATTTTTTGGAATTTGAATGAATTTGTAATTGTTACACTGGCTCCATATTTGCTTTTGAAAATGACTTTTCTGGACCAAAATAGGAGGGTAAACAACTGAAATACCATTTTGGTACTATCTACCTGACGTGGACACAAGGCAATAGATAGTATATGAGACATATATTACACATTTGCCTTGTCTCACTTATAACTATAAGAACACAATTTTCACTTGGTCCTATATGGATTAATATTAGTATTGCAATAGTTCAGCCTATATGTAACATCTATGCTTGACCATTGAAGAAGGCCAGTAGGCTGAAATGTGTCTGTTTTAGGGTCACATAAGCTGCGGTGGCTCAAGTGGTTAAGACACTGAACTGCAGGCTATGGAAGGTCAGTAGTTCAGCAGTTCGAGACCCGAGTTGCCGCATGACGGAGTGAGCTCCCGTCTCTACTTCCAGCTCCTGCCAACCTAGCAGTTTGAAAGCAAGAAATTGCAAGTAGATAAATAGGTACCACTTCGGTGGGAAGGTAACAGCGTTCCGTGCGCCTTGGTGTTTAGTCATGCCGGCCACATGACCACGGAAACGTCTTCGGACAGCGCTGGCTCTTCGGCTTTGAAACGGAGATGAGAACCGCAACCCTAGAGTCGGATTCGACTGGCTTTCGAGCAAGGGAACCTTTTGTTGTTGTTGTTCAGTCACAGTCCGACTCTTCGCGACCCCATGGACCAGTTCACACCAGGCCTTCCTGTCTTCCGCCGTCCTCTGAAGTTTGCTCAATTTCATGTCCATTGCATCTATGACACTGTCTAACCATCTCATCCTTTGCCGTCCCTGTCTTCGACTTTCAATCTTTCCCAACACCAGGGTCTTCTCCAGGGAGTGCTCCCTTCTCATTTGGTGGCCAAAGTATTTGAACTTCAGTTTCATTATCTGGCCTTCCAGGGAACAGTCAGGGTTGATTTCTTTTAGGATTGACTGATTTAATCTTCTTGCAGTCCAAAGGACTCTCAAGAGTCTTCTCCAGCACCATAGTTCAAAAGAATCTATTCTTCAGTGCTTGGCCTTCCTTATAGTCCAACTCTCGCAGCCATACAAGACTACTGGGAATACCATTGCTTTGACCATGCGGACTTTTGTTGGCAGGGTGATGTCTCTACTTTTTATCATGCTGTTTAGGTTCGCCATCGCTTTCCTCCCAAGGAGCAGGCGTCTTTTAATTTCATGGCTGCTGTCACTGTCTGCTGTGATCTGGGATCCCAGGAACATGAAGTCTGTCACTACTTCCAGGACTTCCCCTTCTATTTGCCAAGGAGTGATGGGGTGGGGCCGGATGCCATAAGTTTTTTTGATGTTGAGCTTCAAGCCCACTTTTGCGGTCTCCTCTTTTACCCTGAGCAAGAGGCTCTTTAGGTCCTCTTCACTTTCTGCCATTAGAGTGGTATCGTCTGCATAACTGAGGTTGTTGATCTTTTCCCCAGCAATCTTAATTCCCGCTTGTGATTCACCCAGGCCAGCATTTCACATGATGCACTCTGCATATGTATTAAATAAGCAAGGTGACAATATACATCCTTGTCATACTCCTTTTCCTACGCTAAACCAATCAGTTGTTCCATATCCGGTTCTGTCGCTTCTTGACCCTTATACAGGTTTCTCAAGAGACATGTGAGGTGGTCTGGTACTCCCATCTCTTTGAGGACCTGCCATAGTTTGTTACCTTTACCTTTAAGGTCCCTATTGTGCACACTGTATGATTTGTAATTTTAATTGAGGATATATTTGGGGCTAGAATCAGTTTTAAACTAATTTGTGATAAATACATGTATTTTTGATCATTTGTAATATCTATGTTGTACATTTGTGTATCCATTTAACCTTCCAGGTTCTTAATTCAAAAACGTTTTGGGGTTAAGTTTTTTTGTCCTCCTCTTTATTTCCCTAATGAATTTGTAAGCAACATCAACTATCTTAAACCTATATATCCTGCTTAAACAAAAAAAGAGCTGCAGTCCTTTTGGGAGTATACCCCCATTTAATAAAATAGGAGTTACTTCTAAGTAGACCTTCTTAGGATTGCTATCTGTGTTATTTTACTCAGCACTTCTTCAGATTTGCTGTTTTGTAAATTATCTTGATTGCTGACATAAATATTAAAATTTTAAAAGCCAAACCAAAATATCTTGTGTAAATGAGATTTTGGAAGACGGTACAACCGTTTTTAGCTTTGCAAGCAATGTATCCTGTAATGAATAAAACCAATGAACTACTTTGTCCAATTTGGTTTCAGCTGTGATGGACACTGGACTGGTAATACTTGATCAACTTTAAAACCTGGACAAGCTAGAAAACGTAATAAAGGAGACTGAAGGCCTTTGTTAGATCGTGCTAACAAAGGACTCGTGGAGTGATTCAGCAAGTGATTCAGCTTTATTGGAAGTAGCGAACAAGCACTCAACTCAGTAAGAAACCAGAACAACAAACTGTGGGAGCTATGCTCCTTTTAAACATAACCGGGCTAATGTAGCCACGCCTATTTACATATAACAACCAATGAGATTGCTTAGTTAAGGACCAATGGAAGTCTTTCCCTCGCAGGGAATAGTCCAGTTCTGATTGGTCGCTGTTGCAGAGCGACCAATAGGAAGTTCGTCCAGAGGAGCCCTGGTTTGGCTCGAAGCTTAACATGAGAGTCCTATGAGGTGATTCATGTAATCGTTCCAATACATTACAGCCTTGATTTGAAAAAAGGAGGGAGGGGCTGGCTGGCTGGTTGCAGGTGAAAAACCTCTTAGCTTATAAACATAAGAAAGCAACTGTGAGTTTTACTGCTGGAGAGGGAAAACACTTTCCAATAAACATAATTTAAAAAAAAATAAGAACGCTGGATTTGAATGGTAGAACACTGCTATGAGGAAGAGTGGATTTTCCTTAAAGTGATGTATATGTGTTTGTGTGATGTTGATCCTTCATTTTGTTTTTTTCAAACCTTTCCAAAACCTTTTCCAGTGTTGGCATAACTGTTCTGAGCATGGGGTGGGTGTAAGAGGGTGTTACGTGGCTCCAGTGACAGCATAGACTCTACACAATACGCCTCAACAACAGCCATAAACCTAATTGTTAAATCAGCAGCCTTTATCTTCCTTCTAAGATGAAAACAAAATCTAATTTCTTTTGTTCTGATTTAAGCACACCAGAAACCAGAAGAGCTAGTTTGGACATAGACTGCTGTAGGATAGCAAACAACAACCCTGCAAGCATGCTTAGGAAGCCACATTGGGGAATTCAAACCACCCAGTCATTCTTAAAACATTACAATGTTACAAATATAACACATTTGTGTGATTCAAGGAGGAAAACGTTAACTGGGAAACAGGAAACTATAAACTTTGTTAATCTAATGCAAGTACCAATTGTGATATCATTCAGACTGATTGATTATACTTCCCAGCATCCTCTAGAATGTAGCTTACACAGAAGCAGACTTGAAGCATTTCCACAGGCTTTATTAGGACTTCACACAGCATAAATTAAGAGGGTTGCGAATTGCAGTTTATGTGTTAAGGTTTTAAGTGCGTGGATTCTAATCTGAGAGAACTGGGTTTGATTCCCCACTCCTCCATGTGCCGCTGCTGCAGCTGCTGGTGTGACCTTGGGTCAGTCACAAGTTCTCCCAGAGCTGTTCTCTCAAGGGCAGTTCTCAAGAGAGCTCTCTCAGCCCCACCTACCTCAGAGGGTGTCTGTTGTGGGGAGGGGAGGGGAGGGGAAGGGAAAGAAGTTTGTAAGCCGCTCTGAGACTCCCTTGGGTAGTGAAAGGCGGGGTATAAATCCAATCTCTTCTTCTTCTTCAAAATAGTGTAGATAGTTCAACTGTAGCACTGAAGATTCTTACTCCCTTCCATTCCTATAGGCTACAGCCAACAGGAGCAGGAAGCCCAAACTCTGATTCCTTTTCCTTGGTTCTTGAGAGCCAGTTTGGTGTCGTGGTTAGTTCTGTCAGAGCTCTCTCAGCCTCACCTACCTCACCGGGTGTCTGTTGTGGGGAGGGGAGGGGAAAGGAGTTTGTAAGCCGCTCTGAAGGGCGGGGTATAAATCCAAGTGAAGGGCAGGGTATAAATCCAATCTCTTCTTCTTTTGAGACTGTTCCAGATGAAGGGAAACAGGGTGCATTGTGATATGAGGGCCAGGCTGCCTTGGTAGTATTTTGCTGGGTCTTTCATCCACTGCTCAGCCCTGGGAAGAAGGCTCTGTCAGGGCAGGGACAAGCAACACTGATGTGGTATTCTGACCCAGGGCACTCCGTGAAGACTGCACCTTACTTGACCAGTTCCTGTCAGCAGAAAAGACCATAGCCTCACCCCTGCTAGCAGGGAATGCTCAGCTGGAGAAGGGAGGCTGATCCTTAAAACCATTTCTTCCCTCCCTGAGTAGTGTTGCCCTGCAAGGCACTTATAGCACTCCTTTGGACTTATGAACTGTAGCTCACAACTGGACGGTGCAATAAGTGTGCCAAAGACATGGACTGTATGGTGACCACAAGCTGATGCCAACTGCCTGGACTGTGAACATGCGCCCAGATGAGGGAAGCCTCCTCCTGAGATGATGTGCCAGACCAAGGATGGATCCATGGGTTACCTGCCACCTGCAATGCAGCAGAGATGAGCCAAGCACCCAGGCCACAGACAGCACACAGAAGCCAGTGACAGCATGCTGCAGAGGAACGCCATGCCATGCAAAGGGAAGCCTGAACTTTTCCACAGAGACTCCATGAGCAGAAATCACTGCTAGCATGCAGGCACCCCACACACACACCTTTGCCTAACGCTGCACGTAGGCGACCCAGCATACCAAAAGCTGCTCGGCCATGAAGAGATTAGAAGACTGTCACGTACCAGCTAAACCCATCACCTAGAGCCATCAACGAACCATCAATGACAATGACTCTGGCTGCCTCAGCCATTGTTCTCCTAAGGTGCCACTGTTAAGAGTAAACAGAACTCAATATTGCCCAACCATTAAGCCCCCTTCCTCCCAAAACTGGTTTTTGATTAAGTAACTTCCTGGGACTGACCAAGGGGACATGACTAATAGACACACACGTCCCCAGACCAAAATAATGTATAAAAGAGCATGATCTGCCATGCTCTCTCTCTCTCTCGTTCTCCCTCTTTCCTCTACCTCTAGACCCACCCTATCTCCACGACTCTTGGTTTTAGCACTGCCAGAGTCTACCACATGTTCTTCCGGTTCAGAATACGACCCTTATTCCCCCATAGTCTTTCTTATTTTTCAATGGATCACTTCATCCTGCCGAGGACAGGTACGTATCACCCCTCAACAATACTCCTGCTAATGCGAATGTCACTATCCCTTTCTATCTACATTTCCTAGGTCTGAATAATTGTCTGTATGATTATGGTTTTATTGTGTGCTTGTGAATATCCCTCAGTAAATAATAAATTTCTTTAAGACTTGGCTTCTGCATTTACTTGTGGGCTACTAAAAAAGGTGGGACTTTTGTATACATACACTATTGCTCTCTTAGAAGCCAACTGCATATTAATAGTTATAATTCCCCACAGTTATTAATCCATCAGAGCAAATTGGCTAACAGTAGGACTTTATTGTTGGAACAGGCTTTGCTGGTGAAGAGTAACATGATTAAATTGTTGTACACTTTTATTATTTTAAGACAATATGCTAAATTACTTTAGTTGAGGTCTGGACAGCCCAACCTGTCCCTGTATCCCTGAGAAGTAGAAAGGCCATTCTGTGAGATTAGGAGTCCTTCACCAGTAGAACAGTCATATTCTGCAAGTCTGCCTTGCCTCCTTCTGTCTTGAGAGAGACAATTGAGAAAAATCTAGAATGTTCTCCTCCTTTCACAGAAAATGTTCCATCTATTTTTACCATGCATTTAACTATAGATGCAGAAGCTTGAATGTGCAAAAGAAATTTTCCTGGAAGTAAAGGATTTTTTATTAATTTCAACAGATGAAACAGTTGTGTCCCTGCAAAAGGATGGAATTATAATGCCTCCCCTTAAGAACTGCTGAGAGTCCAAGTGGGTTGCATTACTTCTACTCTGTTCTACATGGGGATTTGCTCTGCACCAAACCTTGAATAAAATTCATGTATTGTATACAAGTGCATGCATTATTTATTTAGCATACAAAGAAAGACACAAAATAAATTTTTTTTGTATGTATGTATACCTATATATTTTCTTCAACACCATCATCCATCAGTAAGTAAAAGATAATTTTTTAGCATTAGAAAACCTACGAGCAGATGGAATAGTACACTACCGGTCATTAAACACTAAACCAGGTGAATTCAGCAAATATGAATAGAGCAGATGGTTGTTTACACTTTTCTTGGTTTCTGCACTAGTTCCCTCCATCTTAAATCTGTTTCTCTATTTAATTAGAATGTTCTGCTTTCACCATATGTACATTTTGCAAGCATTCATATGACCGCATAACTACTCCACATTACATAATTTTTCTCTATTAACAAAATAAGCATTTCTGCCAAACTTATTCATATAATCCACTTTTCCTGGGAAATATGCAATACTTACATTAACAAATAAAGGGGTAACCTTTCTTAAGATGACTCTTGGCTCATTTCAGTTTTTTTAAAGGTCTCCTGAAAATTACTGTATCCAAATGACAAGATTTTGAATTCTATATTCAACAGCATGTATCATTACCCTACATCATTACCCTATGAACAAGAGAAGACACTAGAGAGCTGCTCATTTTGTGCAGGATGAGTTGTAGGGCACATACCACCAAATACAGCTTAAAACTAAAGCCAGCCCTCATATTTAGATAATGTTTCATGACAATAATGGCCCAAATCCAAGAGTAAGGCATGTCTAACCTACAGACATTAGTGGGCTTACTCCGTCTTGGATTGCGGTCTGTTGGTTTGGAGATCCGTGCCCATGCTGAGTCCTGATTATAAATATAAATATATGTGCAATTATTTTTCTAGCGATTTGCAAATGTTCCACCTGATTAAGTAAAAAGATCATTATTTTTAGGCATCACTGCATTCCTTCTTTGATGCTGCTGCCTCTGAGATGTTGCAGTGGCGCCTAAACTTTGTGATGACCTTTTACAAAGATGGAGTTTATGCACAGTGACGAAGACTTGTCAGATAAAAAAGCTAATCCCCATTTCCTTATGTTCTGCTACCAATCTTTGCATATGGGAAAGAAAAGACTGGAACTCAACAGAATAATGTGGGGAAGAACATAAGCATATGAAACTACTTTACACTGAGTTTGACTATCAGTTGATCTAGCCCAGTATTCTCTGTCTGGCATTAGCTCTGCACAGGTCTTTCCTAATCTTGTGGTACCCATCATCAGCCTCTTTCAAGGCAAAAACCAATGTACAACCAGTGGGGGCACCACCCCATCCAGTGGTTTGCTTACCTCAGTATTTTTCAAAATACAGGTGTTCCAGTTTTTTTTCTTTTTGGGGTATTTTTTGTATTTTTGTCTGTCTGTGTGTGTGTGTGTGTGATTGGTCTGATCCAGCAGGGCTCTTCTTATATTCTTATGTCTGCCCATAGCTGTACTAATGTGGATTAACCTTCTTACAATCCCCCTCTACTTGGCACATTGATGAAACCTTTTACTGCCGTTTGGACTAGAGTCCTACAAAGGAAGCATGTGCTATACTTCTGAGTTATCACTCCTCTCCAGTGGTGATGACAATATGACCATATTGCTTTTTAAATGGTTTCTGCTCAAAAATGCTCAGCAATACTACTTTTAGTATCTACTTTCACAGTGTATGGCAACAAAAAACCAAGTTCCTGCCCCCAAGCAGCTTATGAACTAAAATTCAACACAAGAAGTAGGTGAGAATAACAGGAAGCACAGGCATTAGTTTAAGTTACCTGTACTTAGATTTAGTTTTGATAGGGAATGAGACTTCCTAGAAGAGGTAAGTTGAGGGCAAGGATTTTAAAAAGAGAAAGGCAGTAACATGTTTTGTACAGAGCTCCCAGCATAAGCAAAGGAAATGTAGCTAGACATGGTAGGGTTATATTATGAACTTCCATGACTGTGAATATTAGTTATATCTTTATTTTGTAAAAATTAACAAAATTATTTCATAAAATTGTTGCAAAATAGACACACTGGTTTACCACTATAAAACCTCAACAAAATTCTCTGAGTTACATTTGCTAATGAGTTCAAAGCTGGAAATATCCTGACCACTGCAAATTATAAACTTTCTAGTGGATATTCAACTGTATACTTGGTATCAAGATCACAATATTATGAGTGGGCAATGTGAATGCAAATCTGCAAGTGTCATGTAAAAAGTGACTATAATGAGAACTTAAATGGAAGTAACATCTTATCGGTGAAGAAAACAGAACTTCATCTCTGGGATGTCAAAAGCACTTCCCAAGAAAGATTACAGTGTTCTCCTGCTGAGAAGCAAGAGGCAAGAGCAAGGTCATAAGTCAATAACAAATCTACCATCTTCATCTGAATGCTATTCATAATTTTGCTTGCAGTTTTGGCTTTTGGTGAAACCAACTTTCTCAAAGAGAAGGTTACATAAAGGAACTATGCCACACAAATCCCACAAATTCCTGAAGACTATCACAACCAACCTGAGTACAGCCTGAACAACAAATGCCCAGTCTGAAGTTAAGGACTGGTAATTTTATATGCATTACTTTTTAAGCTAGTGAAATGCTTGCAAAATAGCAAGAGAATGTATATAAACCACAGATAGAAAGTTTGGTTTTTAGCTTAGTGGATAAATGTGCCAGACACAGCTTCTTCCCACTGAGCTTTGCCCTACCTTCTTTTTTGCTTTGTCAGGACTACCTTTCTTAGGCTCCTGTCTACTCCCGCTTTCTGCCCCTGCCCCCTCCCAGTAGACCTTGCCAATATAAAAGCCAATAGTGTTAAAACCATAAAACAATTTTATAGAGATAACAGAATGTAGGGAGGAATGATGTTAAATATGCCTCAACTGGAAGTGCATTCCTGAGTTCATGGCAATTATTGACAAGGCTCTAGAATGAGCTGTCACACATCTCACTCTGCTCTGGAAGGAAATACAATATGAAGGAGTTGGTTGGAGGATTATAAATGGTGTATGGGCTCATACAGGAGAGGTGGTCCTTTAGGTATGTGAGTTGTATGCCATGTAGGGTTTTAAGGTTTAAAAACAGCACCTTGAATTGGGCCTGGAAACAATTTGACAGCCAGTACAATGGATGAGATGGTTAGACAGTGTCATAGATGCAACGAACATGAAATTGAACAAACTTCGGAGGACGGCGGAAAACAGGAAGGCCTGGCATGATCTGGTCCATGGGGTCGCGAAGAGTCGGACTCAACTGTGCGAATGAACAACAACAACAAAAAGCGCTGAGTCTTTCTTAGTTTGCATTGCTATATTCTGAAATATTTGTATTTTCTGGATCATCTTCAAAGGCAGCCTCACATAGACTACATTTCAGCCATCTACTGTCAGGGCGGCTGGGTTGGATAAGGTAAGCTGAATAAGGTGTTCGCTTACATGGCAGAATGTAAATAGAAAACAAACAAACCAGCAACAATCTTTTTCTCCAATTGCAGAACTAGTTCTTACAAGAAAACCAAATTCTGTATAGATTCTGCCAGTGATATCATCGTTCTAACCAATGGTTATCAACCTTCCTAAACAACATCACCTCCATCTTAGCTGGATTCTGTTTCTGCATGCTGCCTCTTAGTCACTTGCCCAAGGAATTCAGGCAACAGCCCAGGGCCTCTAGATGATTAGTTATTGAGCTATAGAGTTCGGTGTCATCATAGCATCCAAACTCAAAGCTGAATGATCTATTGTTATGCCAATAAAGATTTGTTGTGTTGTTGCGAATGATCTATTAGTTTTATTGCTGGTTTTAAATAATAACAAATTTTATAGTTTATTAAATTGCCATTAGGTCTCTGGAGAAACAGCATCTCGATTTTCTAAATAAATAGTTTCTTCTTTTTTCTCTCTGACAAGAACCAGTTCTGTGTATAGAGAAACCTACTACCTAATAAATGGGCATGTACTGCAATCACTACCATACACTGAATGAATAGGATAACAGGTAGGAGGACATGGCATACAGGACCCTGGACAGCTCTGAAGCAGACAACTTGGTAGAATTGCTGCAGCCACATATGCTTGAGCATCGCTGCAGCCAAATATGCTTGTATGCCCCTGCCTTTCTTTGGCAAGAAGTAACCCATTGAAGGGTCTGTGTTCCAACTTGAATCCTTGCATGGAAGCACTCTGGTGTTTCATACAAGTGAGGCTGGGTGAACATGGGATCCAGGGGAGCTGAGACAGGGGCTTCCAGGAAGCTAAAGCTGCATTCTCAGGTAGACTGGACTGCTAGGCTCTGACCTTGCATCTGTTGGCATAATTTCCCCCTAATCTGCTCCTCTCAAATCTGGATCACTGGGTTTTCAGAGCTCCATAGCTCTTCTAAGCCCTCATCTGTTCAACGGTCCCTTCTTCGGTCTGGATATGGCACCTCCATCCTATACGTCAGTATCTGACTCATCAGATGAGGCCATGACATCTGTCGTCATTTTCATAAATACTTTCCTAGCCAGTGCCACAAGAGATGCAATGAAACAGTGATATTTCTACAGTAGATAAAGGAGGGGGGGAAGCAAAATTCTCTTGTTTTTATTTTAAAATTGTCTTAGCTAAAGTTCACAAATTCTTTTCCTATACAATTTAAGGTTTAACTGGTTTTTTACCATTTTTTTATTGTTCTCATAACAATTGCAGTTTAAATAAACTTGGGATGCACATGGAAGCTACGTATCATCAGTGTCCACTGTTCTATTTACAAATGAATAGTCATCAAACATATTTTCCAAACCAAATTTTGTACTCTTGTACAAAATTACTTCCTCAGCTGTTAAAATGTGGCTATATTTGGGACAGAGGCCTTTTACTCTGCCAGCCAAATGATAAATACAGTGCAAACATGCTGATGGATTATCTTTGACAGGTAAAGTTACCTCATTGAGTAAACTTCCTCAGAAATTCCCACAAGAAATCAGACCCACAGTGCACTCATACAGAACCATTTTCAAAGTTTGTCTTTCATCTTCTTACCATTACACAGACTGAAAATTCTACTAATGAAATCAAGAATGTTTGTGAAAGGTTGGTGGGAAGAATCTATCTAGCAAGGGGTACAGGTTTCAGAAAAAAATTGATGAAAGATGTCTGAATTAGGAGGAGGAGGAGATGGGATTTATACCCTGCCCTTCACTACCCAAAAGGAGTCTCAGAGCAGCTTACAATCCCTTTCCCTTCCCTTCCCCTCCCCACAACAAACACCCTTGTGAGGTAGCTGAGAAGTCAAGCTGAGAAGTCAAGCTATGTTTACACCCAGCCACAGATGGGTAAGAATGTGGGTCTATATGAGCTAGAGAAAACTAAAGGCAGGAGTAATTTTGAGCAATCTTTACTGACTAATGGAGGCACTAATAGTGATGGTTCCAAATCACTTTAATGGACCCCCAAGTGAACATGCATGAGAATGAATATTCAGTCCAACTAAAAAATTACTTCTCATTAAAACAGTAAATGCTAGACCTGTGTCTATGTTTTACCATTTCATATTGCAGGCTAGGGATATGTGACTGAATGGCTCATACATTTTTTTTCTTTATTCAGAGAAACAGAAGATGGCAGGAACTATTTAAGTATAACCTCCTCCAGACTTCTAATATTATGTGTGGAGGACTTTTTTTTTTTAAACCATGCAAATCTATTTATTCATGTCAATTTTATGTTATATTCCTCCCCCTGTAACCCCTCCACTGGGGGGGGGGTGTTTGCAAATCAGTATAGTGGTGGTGAGCACATCATTATTTATTTATTTTGTTATGAATGAGCTATGATGGAAGGCAAAGTCTCCACAAGAGATCATTCTACAAAGAAAGTTAAACGATAATCCATTTTGTTTGAAACCAAGAAGTGCTGGAGGGATGGATTCTATGCCAGGAGATTTCCCTCTTCTTAGCTGATTAATAAGTGGCACAACGCCTTTTAAGGGTACAGGTGTCTATTCAGGTAGGTCATCTATCTTTTGTAAAAGAGATTCTTGGGGTAAATCTTCATAAATCCTCCACATCTCCAGGAATTTTCCAACATGGAGTTGGCAACACTAGAAAGTATGTGCACACACACTTTTCCTTTTGCAGCTACAGCCAGCCTCCCTGGCATGCAGGGGAAGGTCAGCTTTTTTGCTTCATGTAGATGGGAAGAGAAGGTGGGGAAGGTCCCCTCTACAGATACAGAGATTGACACACACACACACACCCCGCTGAGCCCAGTTAAAAGAGAAAGCAAAATCTTTGCTAGTACCAATTCATTATCAACATTTTACAGTGATTTTAAAATGCTGTGATGCCCCCAATCCACTGTGGGCTTGTAGTGCAAACTCTTGCCCCCGCCCCAAGTATTTTCAAGGGCCAAAACAGCTGCATGGGCACCTGCATATATCGTAAAATGGTCACGAGTCCACTTGTGAAAGGCAGAATACAGAGGCTGCTGCTGCCACCCCCTCATCCCAACCACCTTTGAACACTCCCCACCCAGGACTAAAATAGAGCCAAAAAAGCTTCTATCTTAATATGCTACAGTGCTGTAGATCAGAAAAATCCTCAATTGGCACGAGCTAGCAAGCTAAGGTGGAAAAAGGACTGAGTCACATGTTTCAGAGCACAGTCAAATCAACTACTTTGTGCAGGAAGCAAAGGAGGTGGGAGGAGAGAAGAAGAATCTCTCCCTCATTGGCAAAGCCTGGGAGGGAGGTGGGAATGAAATGCACTCTCTCATTGGCGGAAGACTTGTGACCAATTTCAAAGCAATCCCTAGTCCTGATTGGAGGGGCATGAGAAATGATTGGCTACAGGCCTGCATCTTATAGACCTGCATCAAATATAGGATTTGTAGAAGTCTCCCATTCAGGCACTGTCCAGAGCCAGAGCTGGTTAACTTCAGCACTAGAGATGTGAAGGGGGGGGGGATTTTGAGAAATGCTCCCAGGCCCTTTTTTCAATATTTCTGATGGAAATAATGGAAATTTGGGGGAGCACTGAAAAAAACCCTCCTATGAAACATTTTCTCTTTTAGAATGAGTTAAATGCTTTCGAAGACAGGGCGGGCATCCTGTAGACATATATATTCCACTGGGAGCCAGTGCAGCTGGTGGAGCACTGGTTGCATATGGGCTCTGAATGGTGTCCCTGTAAGGACACACGTCGCTGCATTCTGGATCAGCTGAAGCTTCTGGGTCAGTCTCAAGGGAGGCCCTGTGTAGAGTGCATTACAGTAACCCAGCCTGGAGGTGACTGTTGCATGGGTCACTGTAACAGGATTGTGTAGGGATAGATAGGGAATCAGATCTGCCTAAGATAGTAAAATGGTGATCTGGCAACACTTGTGACTTAGGCCTCCATTAATAATGAAGCATCTTGTAGAAAACCCCTTAAATAAAATAATAATAATAACGAAGCATCCAAAATCACACTTAATCAGACAGGGATGTGTGCTGGCCGGGTTGGCGGTGTCCTTGTATGTCCTCAATAATGATGGAGAAGGGAGTTGGGTGGGTAGATAGGTATTCCTCTGATTCTCGTTTAACCCTGTAGAGGTTCTCAATTTTACATGGCAGATGCTGGCTTCTCCCAAATGGGTATAGTGAGGTCAGACGAGCCTTCTAAGATTGGAAAAGCCACAGAGGTGGGGATCTCAAGAGTAAAGACGACTAAGAATTTTGTCTTTAGGCCGGTTGTCAGAAGTCACCACGTTGATCTCTAGTGCTCTGGCCATTCACAGCATCTGTTTGCTGTATAGACGCAGGTCCTCACTCAGAGAAATTGGGTTGACATCACCGATGGTATCGTCCAGGAACAGGTCTAATGCCCTCTCAGGGCTATAGTGAGAGGCAACAGAAACTTCTTCAACCTCACGTTACGGAGAATGAAATGGGCGCTCAGTTGGGAGGTCCTACGTATAACCCATTGAAGGATCATGTTCCTCAGGAAAATCAGGGTGGTCCTGGTCCCACCGACTTAAATAAATTGGTGACATGTAGTATATGGGTTGTTGGAGCATAGCAGGCTGCCATGTCAGAGGAGCCCTTGGTTCCATATGTGAGACCTGGCTGGCAGGGATCTCAGACTGATCCGCATCCGGTTTGGAAAATGATCCCTGAGGCTCTATTAGTATGAGCCTTGAAGAGGAAAGGCTGCTTCCCAGTTAGTAGAAGGCACAGCAACTGTGCAGATCATCCACTTCTTGCAGCAATGAAAAAAGAACTGAGAGAAGGGGGTGGCTCGCCTCAGGAGCACGTGACGCATTTGCTAGGAAAATTTGTGCATGCGCCATCTCCCAAATGGGCAGGCAAGTTTTTAAAGCTAGAAAGAAAATGTCTATGGCTGGCCTGCGCAAGCACAGTCCCAATGTGGGGCTGCACAGCAAGATGGAAGAAGTTTGCTAATTTGGTTAATAAAATTCTATTCTCACTCTTCTCTAAGATACGGATTTTTTAGTCAAGCCAACACCTGTCCTATAAAGATAACCCTTCTAACATTTGCTTTGCTACTCAGAGATATTTTATTATTAACCAGCGGTCAACAAGAGGGCAGAAAAACACAGATTTTTTTTTCTGCAGTATGATGTACCTTTTAGCCCTGACCTGGATAGCACAGGCGAGCCTGATTTTGTCAGATCTTGGAAGCTAAGCAGGGTTGGCCATGGTTATTATTTGGATGGGAGAACTCTAAGGAATACCAATGTCCCTATACAGAGTCAGGCAATGGCAAACCACCCCTGAATGTCTCTTGCTTTGAAAAATGTATGGGGTAACCATGATGCTGTGTCTTGATGGCACTTTATGTTCACATCATGTACATTTTACCTGCTTGATAATCTCAGCAAAAACTTGGTCATTATCATTTTGTGTTTTTAAACCACTCCCCACCAATACTTCTGTGGTTGACACCTACATGCTTACCATTCAAAGTGGCAGCTCTCGATAAATTTTACCACACTGTTCCCCCATCCCAACTTCCAAAATCGAGAACACTTTTAAATAGAGCAAGACTGATCCTTATAATTAATGTTAGAAGACCTAGAATAGGAAGTATTTTTATTTTCAACAAATGTCATTAGGATTAGAGTATAAATTATTCAAAAGATGTGAGCTAGTATAATAATAAAATATGGTTTCTCTGTAGGAAAGTTAATGATTAATTTTGGGCAAGAGGTCCTACAGATAATGGCATAAGATGGAGCAAACTGAAGTATAGTGATTAATTCTTAGCCTCTCCGTATTTTAAATACATTATCATTGCATTTTTATTCAGCAGCTGCACGGGCAAGCAAAATTAGTTTTGTTATTCTCATTACATCTTCTATTCCATTCATGTCTCTATGCTATCTTTGTTGGAAACAGTTACTTCAGGCTGGATTATTTTAACATTTTTGATCCGCTGACTCTTCCAGCGAGGGTTTTTATCCCTGCATCACCAAGGAACTATTTGCATATTTAGGTTTTATTAGTAAACTAGGCATCCCTCTGGAATGCTCATCTCAGAATGAAAGAAATGTTCACAGAAAATCACTCTAAATATGTAGAATATCCTATTATACTATTTTTTTTTCTTGGGAACTGAAGAGAAACCATCAAAACTAAATGAAGAAAATCTCTCTCCAAAATATACCAAAACCATGCATTAGAGTAATAAAAAACTGAGTCCTAAATAGGCAATGTTTTCTGACAGCATTTATTACAGTACACCAGGAAGACAGCAAATCCTGTTTAGTTAACCTGTTCTTCCAAAGGTGAGAGAAATAGAGGAGGGTATAAACAGGTGAAACTTTAGAAAAAATACATTATCCATATCTAAATTTGAGAAGTTGGAATCCTCACAAAATGAAGAATGGAATAGGGAACCCCTTGACAGTGTGATGCCTTTCTGGTCCTCATGATGGCACCATAACAGAAAAGAGAGGAGGAGGTCATTCTGAGGGTCAGTTCTGCTACAGATCAAAGACATTTGCTGTAATACAACCATTACACCCAAACCCTTCCACTTAACCATTCTTTACAGAACTATACTGGAATGCTCCCCAATCATTTTTAGTTATTCAGAAATTTAGCAAAAGCCTGAATTGTTAAACTACATTCATTTTCACGTTGTGATTCATCTTGAGGTGAATCCATCTGGAGTATACCTGCCCGTACTAATAATCCATTCGACCACACTTGAGAGCAGGAAGAGACACCACTGTGAAATGGGAGGGAGGGAGGGAGGGAGGGAGGAAAAGCATGCCTCCCCTTCACTTCCCCAGCTACTCTGCCGGGAGCCGCACAATATGTGTGTAAGAGGAGGAGGAGGAAGAGGAGGAGGAGGAGGAGGAGGAGGAGGAGGAAGAGGAAGAGATTGGATTTATACCCCGTTCTTCACTCGGAGTCTCAGAGCAGTTTACAAACTCCTTTCCCTTCCCCTCCCCACAACAGACACCCTGTGAGGTAGGTGGGACTGAGAGAGCTCTGACAGAAGCTGCTCTTTTCAAGAACAGCTCTGACAGAACTATGGCTTGCCCAAGGTCATCCAGGAGCTATGAGTGGAGGAGTGGGGAATCAAACTCGGTTCTCCCAGATTAGAGTCTGCGCACTTAACCACTACACCAAACTGGCTCTGAAGGGAGCTGAACGCCTTCAAGTCCAGTTTGCCCCAAAGCACAAGCCTTCAGTGGCAACAATGTCCATGTTATCTGGAATAATCTAACCCGAGTGTCACTAGCAGAAAGCACACGTTTAAAGGTGCAGAAAAGTTCAGATAACTCAAGCAATCAATCCAAGTCCATAGTACTAGCAGAAGTCAAAAATATATAAGCAGCCACAATTGTCTGTTGAATACGAATGGACAGAAAACATAAAACCAATGGGCTAAGATACAGGATTTGACTGTCTGCTGTGATTTTGTTCTGTTTACCATCAAACTGATGGACAAGAAGACTGGGAAACATCTAGCATGTGTGATATCAGTATCAGGTCAAAGCAGATACAAGTTCCAAAAGAATGTAATAATGTACTCAGGAGTGTGTGGTCATTGGAAAGCAAGTTTAAAAAGTAGGCTTACCAGTTTAAGATATTTCTGATACAACAGCTTCGGATCATAAATCCAATGAATACAAAACAGCCATTCTATGGAGACCTGTAACTTCCATCTATGGCACCTTTCTCCATGTATGCAAGCTATTCATGTGCAGTGGCTTTGCTAGGCAGATTGGGCATTTTCTATATGCCACCTTCTAAAAATTTGTTTGCAGTGGTGTGGAAACAGGGTCCTAATCTTTATTATGAGCCACTGCGCATGAATGGCTCGCTGCAAGGAGACAGCTTGCACAGGAAGGAATTTAAAGAGGCTGCACATGGCAGACAAAATTTAAGAAGCAGACTGAAGACTCAGCAAGGATTACCTAGCCTCTAATTCTGAAACCCCAGAAGATCACCCTCACAGTGAATCTAGTCATCATTTTAGATAGGCTACATCACACCATTTATCAAAAATCTATAGTTAAATTTAAGTTTGACGTGAGTGGAATACAACAGTGGCAGCAGCACTCTACACTGCTGATTTGTACCTGTGGATGCCCTGAAGTGGAAATGATGGATGCCACATGCTCTGGCCGTGATTAAATTTGCTTTGACAAAGCAGCATGAAAATCTGATTTCTAGTAGACCCCTGCCTTTTCCTGTGTGCTGAATAAACAGATACATAGCATAATGTTACATGGCTGACAAGACATTAATTAATTGTGCATCTCTCACCAACTTTAAGTATTAACTGTTGTATGTCAATAAGAAGTTAGATTCAACTTGGAATTTATAACAAGACACAGAAAAGTCAGTCAAAGGGGATATTGTTAGCAGTCGATTCTTAAGATGTTCCAAATGCAAATAAATTACCTAAAATTGATCCAATAAAATAGTGTGATAACCTAAAGAGATAATATGTTCATATAGTAAGATATGCCCTTCCTTTGATTTGTCTTTTGAAGATAACGAAATGGACTGGAAGTCTTCCTGAATTCTGGTATGGAATTTGGTTGCCTAATCCCTAAAGGACACCTAAGAACTCTAACACCCCACCACCAAATGGGCAACTATAGGTATCAGGGTTCATTTGCGTGACCATCTATCTTTATGAAGAAAGTTTACTGTATTAAAGCTTTTTAGTTAATGCAAAAAAGATGAAGAGGGAGTAGGGGTGTAAAATTTCCAGAAGCGTTGAAGCCACATGAAAAAAAATTGGGGTTTTCCCAGAAAAAAAATGGAAATTTGGGAGGAAATTGAAATACATGCAATACTAGCTTTCCTGTTGTCTCAAAACTTCTTTTACTGCTTTAATAACATACAATGCAACACTTATAACTTAGTATAAATGTGCTTTCTACAAGAAAAATTGCAAGTATACCCAATACTTGAAGAAGGGTTGCAAACTGCCACACCCAATGTTACCACAGCACATGTATTTTTAATTTTTGCCATCTGAGGAATAAGGAATAAGTTGAAGGTAAAAAACAAAGATGGAAACTTCTGGGCCTAGCCCCAATTAGTCTTCCCTCCAGGACAAGAGGGAAGGAAGCAGGGGTAGACTGGAGGCTAAAGGAGCCCCAAAAAGGGCCCTCCCTTCTGTCTTTTACCAAGATTTTAAGGTTGGCAATATTGTTGTGGCTGCCTAGTAATCCCCACAATGGCCACTGAGGTGTCCTTTCATAAAAGTATAGGCACTGCTCCTATTATTTTGGACCATTTAATCTACCACATTTTTCTGTTAAATTTCAGATCTTTCTGTAAACCTGGGACGTGTCTCAGATTTGCAGGAAGATATGCCTTCTCTGTTTGTGGTTCCAATATCTTTTTTTTGTTAACTTTATTGAAAATCTCAAATGCAACAATACATAAATATAAACGATAAACCCAACTTGATATACACAGGGACATGTAGAATTGTAATGTATTACTAACAAACCAACAAAATAAATTGATTGACCTATATTAAAAAAATATCTGAATATAAGTATCTGCAGATGAGGCCATGTTGAGAATTAGATATACTGTTTTTATGTTGTTGTTTTTGTTATATATTGTATTGATGTTGTGTTGTTTTGTTACATAATGTTTTGTTCTATACTATTATTTTAATTCTTACACTGCCTTGAGACAGATCTGTGGAGAGGTGGCATATGAATTTTCTAAGTAAATAAATAAATCTAGGAAACAAACACATTTCAAAATGTAAAATCTGATTTAAATCAGACTTTTTTGTGTTTTGAATTTATCTTTTTAAAAAAAAACAACAAAAAAAAAACTCAGACTGATCTGATTCAAGGTGATTTAAACAGCTTTTATGTCCAGCATCAATTTAACTCTTGACTACTAGATGCTTGGAATTAACAATAAGGAATAGATATTATCATCATGGCCTATTTGAGGCAGCTGATCAGCACATACTGGAAGACAGAATACAATCAGAATGGCATTCTTTAATACTACTGATATAATGGTATCTAACTAGCTGTCAAGAAATATGGAACCTGTTATATTTCAATACAAAACCCTGTTTGTCCTACTTGTGATTGAAGGCTACAGAAGAGCCACTGCTCAAAGGCAGGCTAAGAGTCCTTGCAGAGCTTACCATACAGTTAGTAAGTTAACAGTAAGAAAACCAAGGCTAAGGCCCAAACCACATTGTCATTGTTAAACACATGAAAATTGAATTTTAATTGTAAATCTACTTTCCTGAATTGTTATCAATTAATTCAGAGACCTGATCCAAAATCATTTAAAGCTGCATGATATTTATGTCAAAAATCTAAATAAGTTTATTTAAAATTGCCTTTACATTAATTTCATATACACACAGCAGGAGAGAGGCTGAAAAGCTGTAAGCAGAAGCTGTATAGTTGGTCTTAAGGGATAGCAGATGACCAAGGTTACCTGTTACTGGTGTTCACTGAGTGATCATCTGTGACGTCACACATCAAAAATGCACCCACCCACCACAAAAGGTTCCAAACCTCATCAGAGTGAAAGGTACTCCCATCCCTGCTTAGTTTAGTGAGTGTTAGACAACTGGCTTTTTGGGGAGATTTACTGGTGGTTTCATTGTACTTTGAATGTTTTAAATTGGGATTTGTAAACTTTTTTGTGCCATAAGGCAGGCTATAAATATTTTAATAAATAACCTCTCAGAACAGGAACTCCTGTCGTGTGGAGATCTTTCTGGCCTAAGGTTGCAGGATGGCATTCTCTGTGCCACTGCCAACCAAACAGATGTAGTCACCTGTTGTTTTCAGATTAGTGTGGATGAAGCCATTGCAGATAAGAAATGGCAGCAGGGATCAACATACGAGATTCTACAAATATAATCACCAGCTTATCAATGACAAATGAGAGCCCTGGGCCCTGTGTACACAATTGCAATGTGACATAATGAAACCTTGCAGCCTCAAGGGCAGAAGCTCTCACTGATGTCATACTGGACCTCAGAGGGCAGTGTGACATTCATTTTTAGAGCCTCTCTGAAGGTATGGCAATATGTTTTACATGTTTTACAATGATAAATCCTTGTCTCTTCCACTTCAGACATGGGGAGGAAGGCAAGGACTTGCCCTGCTTTAGTGCTGGGCATCTAATGTGCCTCTCAAGTTTTGTGTGACATCAGCGAGAACTCCTATTTCTGTGGGAAAGGAGAGGGGCCTGTTATGCCCAAAATTTGCAGACCTCTGGCAATTTCTGTTCTTTTGTTGCAGTCTTCTTCAAATTGATACTAGAATATTGCCTTTGATTTTTCCAGATCTCTGTTTGATACTGCCTGAGTAATTCTGATAACTGCTGAAGTTGCACATTGGCATGATAGACCTAGTTGTGTCTGACTGCAACATTCATCATGCTCCCAATGAAGCAAATAATCGTAGCACAACACAAGTTACTTACTGATGACACTATATAATAATTGCATCAGGAATCATTCTTATGTTACTGTACAATAAAGTACTGAAAAGAGTGTCAGCATCTATGTTAAACAGAACACTACCTTCTGGACTATTGACATCTGAACAGCAATCAGGGTTATTTTAATGAAGTTGTGAACTGAAAACTCATTAGCCGTGAGAACAGCTGTGATGTACACATACCCACCCCTCTTCTTGCCAGCTGGGCTATTTCATCATATTTTGATCAAATCTGACCATCACTTCTCCAGTCAATTCAGAATGAATCTGTCACTCTTTCCAAGTAGACCAGATAGATTATTTTAAGAATATGACTAGGCCACCCTGGAGTACCCAAACCTGGAAATCCTCACTATTTTCCCGGCCCCCTCACTGTCACTATCTAAGGTGATATTAGTACATCCCTGTTAACTGTGCCCACTTGCCTTCATACGTGTCATTCCCACATTTACTAGATGGAACCTAGCAAAAGGCACCCCTAATTGCACATCAAGTGCCATGGAGGAAAAACAAGTTTCAGATGGAAGGTACAACGAAATGTGTACTGATGGGGGGAGCTGCTGTATTAAAAAGTTCAAAAAGGCCATCTACATATACACATCTTGCCTGGATACTTTTCTGGATATAGTTAATCTCTTTCCTCCCAACAGATAAATCACTTACTAGGAACAGATTGCTAAATTCAGTTCAGATATAGTTTTATAGCCAAGTAACACATGAGAAAATACTGAGATACGGGGAAATGCAATAACAGGGTTTATTTCAAAGTCCCCCAAGAAATTCACCACCATGATACGCATCAACCTTCTTGACTTTTCAATCTAAGGAGAGAAGAATACTAAAGTGATGATAACCAGTAGAAACCCAGCGGGCTCAGCAAGGTAATTTATTTTAGCAAAGGAAAAATAGCTGAGACATCAGTACAAGATTCCATCAAGTTTTCAGATAACAGATGTTGAAAATCAGGCCAGAGACAAATGGCTTCTTCTCATACCAATTCCCCTTTAGTTACTGTTAATGTTGAATAATCCCCATTGTTTCCTTATTAGAGTGAAATTGCAGCTTCCTTGAAAATGGGACTATTAAGATGAGTTTTGCTATCAAGATGGAACCACTTTAAGATTCAGACACTAGATATACTCCTTGTAGTTCCAGAAAGAACCAGTCATTTGATCCAGAAAGCTCCCCAAAGCAACTTACATACATTTGAAGATAAACTATTCAAACCATTAAAACAAATTTAATTAAAGCAGTCTAATTAAAGCACAATTATAATAATCAATAACCCATAATTTTTTTAAAAAGCACCCATATATCCACTCTCAATAGTTCATTCATTCATTCATTCATTCATTCATTCATTTATCAGACTTATACCCTGCCCGCCCCACAAAGCAGGCTCAGGGCAGCTTCCATACAAATATAAATACAGTTAAAATCATACAATCATTTAAAACACAGCAGATAAATTACAAACTCAAGGTGCTGGTGACAGTTAAAAGCTTAACTTAGATGGCTCATATTCAAGACTTAACCCCGTCAGAAAGTATGTGAAATTCAAAGTGCAATGCACATTTCACTACAGAAATGTACAGTAGCATATTTCCCGTAAGAAATTGTCATTTGTACAGGGAAATTGCTTCCTGATAAGTAGTTAACACTTTAAAATTTCCTCATGTCACAAATGCAACACAACTCAAGCGTCAAAATGACAACCAGTTAATAACTCTCAGGTAAAACTTTTGCTACCAAAAATAATGTGCTCTTCACCTTTTCTACGATGATCATCATGGGTCACTTGCCCCCGATCCCATTTAGAAGTTTGGTTTCTATGAGATTATTTATAAATGTACAAATGATTTTTTAAAAAACCCAGAAGTCATTAAAACATGCTAGGACCCATTGCCCTAACCTGGACGGCCCAGGCTAGCCCGATCTCGTCAGATCTCAGAAGCTAAGCAGGGTCGGCCCTGGTCAGTACTTCGTTGGGACACCACCAAGGAAGTCCAGGTTTTCCCTATGTAGATGAAGGCAATGGCAAACCACCTCTGTTAGTCTCTTGCTTTAAAAACCATAAGTTGGCTGCAGCTTGCCCCCCCCCCCCCCATACTTCTGAATTAATGTGAACGAATCTCTTGGTTTAGCACAGAAGTCTGCTTCCCAACACTAATACCTAGCCCCAGAATATGCGAAGAAAAATATCTCTGAGCATGCCCAAAGTCCCTGTCCCATATCACTGAATATGTGCAGTCTCCTGGCTCCCTGAACTATGATTCAGAAGGAGGCCATGGTTTAGGTAGGGTTTCAGATATAAAGGCTTCGCCCACAACCTTTTTTCAGAACAAAATATTCTCCTGGTTTTCAACCCTTCCCTCTACTTCTACCAGCCCAAAAACAAAGATATATTTTTAAAAATCTTCCCAGGACAAGTGCAACAAGGCACTTTCATTTTTTAATTTTCCTCCTGATGCTTTCCTTAGCCAGGCTCCTGCATTCCTATTGCAGCTCGGGGTGGTTTTCTCGTGGGAAAGGGAGTAGCCAATAGAAAAAGCATCTGATTTACATTTAACATTAAAGCTTTTGGGAAGAAAGTCAGAAGGGGAAAAACACCAAACTAATTTAAAATAATATATTTTATGTCAGTTTCTTTGCATACCTCAGTAGTTTTATTGTCTTTAGATTCTGTTTTTAAAATATGGTGGATATAGCTGCCAAAATGGGAAGTGAATAGCAATGAGTACACATCAAAAAAAAATAAACATTGGGAAGGTGCCTGGGAAAGATATGAAGGTCTTTGAAAGCTCTCTTTCACATCAACATTTGACCTACAAAATTCTAGCACAGTCCTATCAATTAGACAGTACTTCAGTTCAGGCATAACGCGAAACTACGATATAACTAAACTGTGGTTCAGGTCAGGTCATGGGCCTCTCTGACAACTACGGTTAACACTTGTCAAATGAGGATCCGAAACCATAGTTTGAGGTTGGTGTATAAACCACAAATTTAACTATAGATTTATATAACTGTACAAACACAGACATTCATGCTTAATCCTGGGTTGTTCCCCAAAAATCCCCTGTATACATTCTGACTACAGAAATGCATGGCCAAAGTGAAGGCAATGAAAGCAGCATTTGTCAAAGGCAACCAGGATTTCAGTGATCATCTGTAAACCAAATCTTGGTTTTAAAAAATAACCATAGTTAAAATGAACCATGATTTTATATTATGTCTAAACCAAGGCAGTAACCCTCTAATGCTGGATTGAAACTATGGTTTTAAAAGTTATCCCAGTTTTAATGCCATTTGTAAAAAGGAGGCTCATTGTAAAACATAACATAGTTAAAATAATATCTCCCTTCTGATCTGTCACCTGTACAAGAATATATGAATGGCTGGTCCCAGTGATGGGTAGGATCAGGCATTTGCCAGGGCCCAAAGACATTTCAGGGGCCACCATCTTTACTTCCATTCCATGATAATTAACTGATATCTCACTCATCCTAACATCAGAATTATTTGATCCAGAAACTGATTTCAAAAATATGTACAATGAGAAGTGCACTGGAAGCTCCTTCCCTCTTATGTCAGATGGTTTTAGGCTAGTTTTGGTTATGCTCTTGTAAGAGAAAGCACTTTATAAAGACCTCTTTATTACATGCCTCAGAACAAAATAGGATTAGGAGGACTGATTGGTAGCCTCTTGCCCAAGGGCCCATGGAAACTCGGCATGAACAGGACAAAGCTAAAATCCTGTGATCAAAATATCCTCATGAATGTCGGAAGATCTCACTCAAGACCCTCTAAACCTAACATAGGCCCATTTTTTCTTTCAGCCACTGAAACTAGAATACACTCTGAAAACTGTTTTTCTTAAATGCTGTTCTAGTGTTACAATATGCTGCCCTATTTTCTTTGACTGCAAATTTCAAAATGGCCAAGAAGCAGTTCCAAAGGGGATGTTGGGGAGAACAGCTTAGCAAGCAAAACATCATAGTAACACTTAAAATTGAATTGGTTTCTATAGCAACAATATAAAGAACGCTCAGCCATTTGCACAGTCATCATCTTATATATCAGAAGTTAACTGTGTCTTTCCATCAAGGTCCAAAGCCCCAGTATGTATGGTAGCTAGGCATAACCACAAGGAAAGAAGATGCAAACAAATAATCTATTTTGTAAATGAAGGAGAGAACAGAAGATTCGTCTCACTTACCGTGAATCTTCCTTCTCAGTGGCCCAGGGGTGGGGCAGTTTCCACTTCTGGAAAAAGCTCCTCCCTATAGGCAGGCAGGGTTGCCAATCTTTTCACGTGATTCCTGAAGGGGAGGGGCTTTTCTCCCAGGCTACAGTCTGGTCCTGAAGCAGTAAGCTACCTCTCTCACAAACAATCATATACAAACCAAGAACCCCTCTGACTGACAGGTTAGAACAAACCACATAACAATGCAGAGAAAAGAAAGTATAACTGACTTGAGGGGAAAACCTATGAGGGGACAGCATGCCTTCTCTATACCAGGAGCCGAATCCAAGCTACCTTCGGGTGAGATTAGACTGTGCCATCCTGAACCACCGAGAAGGAAGATTCTTGGTGAGACAAATCTAATATTCTCCAGTGGTCCAGAGTAGGGCAGTCTCCACTTCTGGGACATAAAAAACCAGTGTGTCCCTGGGAGGGAAAAACCCAGCTCCTATACCGAGACGGAATGCTGTAGGACCCTCCTTCCAAAGGCAGCTTCCACAGAGGACAGTTTATCAATGCCTAGTGAAGGAATGGACTGAGTTCCATGTGGCAGCCTTGCATATGACCTTTAAACATGGAAAGAATCTGTCGGCTGCCAAGGTTGCCACCCCTCTGAGGGAGTGAGCCGTAAGGCCTTGAGGAGGGTCTAAACCTGCAGACTTGTATTCAAGAAGTATACAACCTCTACCTCACCTACTGATGGTAGTAGAAACACTACAGCCAGGGGAAGCCTTCCTGAAAGAGACAAACATTGACTAACACTACTTCCACCTTGAGATCTGTAATTCTTTGGACCACCCTTTGAATTACCTGTGTGGGAGGAAAAGCAAAAGCAGCTGATTTGGCCACCCACAGCTTAAGGCATGTACCCCTGTCACTTACTGGGACCTTTTCCTTAAGATAACTTTGGGACTTATAAATTTTGTTCCATCGCAAAACAGGTCCATTCCCACTTTGCCGAACATATAGCATATCTGTTGGAAGGTTATCTTGTTCAACATCGATTCTGCATGGTCTAGAACCCTTTGGCTGAGCCAGTCTGCTACGGTGTTGTGTTGTCCTGCTACATACACCGCCTTGATTGACTTCAAGTAGCTCTCTGCCCATTGTAACAACAGATTCCCGCCTCTGCATAGAGGGTCCTGGATTTGATAACCCCCTGGTGATTGACATAGGCTTTGGCTGTCGTATTGTCCATGTGAACTAGGACATGCTGCCCTATCAGGAGATACTGGAAAGACAGCATCCCAAGCCTGATCGTCCTGAGCTCCAGAAAGCAGATGCTTTGTGACAACTCTTCCTGAGAGCAGGTGCCTTGACCCTCTGAATGGGCTCCCCAGCTTGTGAGGCTGGTATCTGAGGTGAATTATCTTTGGTTCCCATAATGGAGTCCCCTCCAGTAACCTGGAAGGCTTTGTCAACTAGGGATCTAGGCAGTTGAACAAGAAGGAGTGAAGAAACCTTTGTAGCACATGAATGTGAAACCAAGAACACGGAATCACATCCAGACAGGATACCATCATCCCTAGGAGTCTTGCCAGAAACATCACCTCTACCTGGGGCCACCAAGTCAGTTCCTTCAGAGAAATTAGAACATTCTCCTGTCTCTTCTGTGACAGGACAACTCTGTCCTGAACTGCATATTACAACCCCCATCTGAAGTACCTTCTGAGATGGAGATAAATTAACTTCTCCCAGATGACAAACCTGTGATCCTGGAGGCATTAGACAGTAACGTACATCCTCCATCCTCTGTACGTAGGAAGGAGACCTGATTGAAATGCCATTTAGATATGGAAAAATGGACACTCCTTTTGTCCTCAAGTGTGCTATCAATGAAACCAAGGCTTTGGTGAACACCCTTAGTGCTGTTTTGGGCCAAAGGGAAGAACCTGGTACTGAATGTGAAGCCCATCATATGAAAAGTATAGGAACCTCCAGTGTGACTTTCAAATTGAAACATGCAAGTAGGCCTCTGATAGATCTAGAAAATGCTAGAAAACCTCCCTCTTGTATGGATGATACTATTGATTTTACTGTCTCCATACGGAACTTCTTTTTTATCCTCCTGTTTAGCCATTTGAAGTCGAAAATAGCCCTCACATCCCCATTCTTCTTCGGGACTAATAAAAACACTGAATAAACTCCTATGGACTTTTGGGCTGCCGGCACAGGATCTATCGCCCCTATGTCCAAAAGGTGTGAATGGCATTGAGGAAGAGGAGATATTTCCTTGGGCATTTGTTTCTTTGTACCTAAAGAAACCTGTTGGGAGGGATGGAGGAGAGTTCCAGTGAGTAGACTTTTGAAACTGTATCTAATACCCACTTGTCGCTGACTGGTTTCCCACTGAGTTGCAAAAAACTGAAGATGACCTATCTTTGACAATCCTGAAACCTTATGATAGTCATGCTGAGGAGTTCTTGGGTTCTGTCCTGCTGATTTGGAATAGGAAGAATTATTGCTGCCTGATTGCTTGGGTTACCATCTCCCTTTGGAAGGTCTTGGTGCTCGAAAACCTGAAACACATTTCGGTTCACAAAAGGAAGAAAAGCACTTCTTTGGCTTTCTTGAGAGAAGGCAGCGACTTCTTCTTCTTCTCTATCCTCCACTAGATACCTATCCATACTGACCTCCAAGAGACAAATTCCTTTGAATGGTACATTAGCCACTCTAGCCTGGGAGGAAGGCTCCACTTCTTAGCTACGAAGCCAAGTGTTTCGTCTGGCGGTGACATTTGAAGCCATAGCCTAGCAGACAGTTGAATTGCATCCAAAGAAGCATCTACTGAAAAAGCTGCTGCTAGGCCAATCTTCCTTATTTCATCTTTCAACTCCTTGGGGATATCCCTTTCTGCTGCCAAAAATTCTGAAACCCAAGAGTAGACTGCCCTAGCAAAGAGTGAACTCACAGTGGATGCTCGGAAGGAGGTCAAGGAGGCTTCAAAATTTTTATGCAATGCCTTTTCTATTCTCCTGTCACAGAGATCCCTGGGAAGGCCATCTGCCTCTACAGGAAAGACTGAAATGGAACACAGGCTGGCCACTGGATCATCTACTAATGGTAGTTTGAAGCACTCAGCCACCTCTGGCACCAGGGAATAGAATTTATAGATGATAGGGTGATTTGATTTGGGCCAGGCTGAGAACTCCCATTCAGTCAGGACCTTATCGAACACGTCCAGGAAAGGAATCCCAAGAGGAAAAGATCCCGCTTTCAAGAAGGCTCTGGCTGAACCTGCTGGTTTACTCAGGTTGGGAATTTCCAGAATACATAACACTTTGGGGCTGATCTTATGAAAAACATCCTGCAGGAAAAGACGACTCTGCATAGTGGTAATAACAGGTTCTTCCTTGTCTGATATTTCCCTCTCTACTTTATGTGAAGAAGAATCATGATCTTCATATCCCAATAGAGGGCTTTGTTCTCTGGCAGGCCTGGTGTAATGATCCAATCTCCTTCTTTTAGGGTAGGAGGAAGAAAGGGAAGGCCTACCCGTTCCCCTACTACATGATGTATTACTGGAGGAATGATATCTACTAATATGCCCTGAAGAACACCTAGTGTTAGGAATAGCCTGAGAAATGGCATCTCTAATCTCTTTCTGCATCTCCCATTTTATCCATGCTAGGAGATTGGCCTGAGCATGATCCCCTAAAAGGATCATGTCAGGGAGCCTGTCACATGTGACCCATACTGAGATCCATGTGAAACTGGAGGGGAGCTCAAGCTTAGAGGCTATGTTTTCTTGGTACACAGACTCAGAGAGGCCTGTTCATGCCACCATTTCCCACACTTTTTTTTAAAAAAGGAAAAGTGAAAACGAAGGAAAAAACCCTCCGAAGGGCTTCTAATTCAGATCCCCTCTTATCAGGATTCAGAAGAACTTCTGGTGGATAAAGTAACAGTGAAGGCTGAGGCTCGCTGTTACTGGCTACTCATGAGGAAGCCTCTGGAAGTCGTGTGGAGGGCCAGAGCACTTTGGTGCAACAGCCACCAATGCTCTTACACAGGAAGAGCAACTAGAGAAGCTCCTAGGCCAAGGGCCGGAAATGCCATGGTTTGGGAGATCCTGTGGAAGGCAACTGAGCTGGGGATGGAGTCCTCGCAACCGCAAGTGTCTCCCAGTTCCTGCTGCCAAGAAAACTGAGTGTGTGTATGTGCGGGGGGCCAAGTCTGACCCACTCCCTGGTCAATCTTCCAAAGAGAAATTAGACAAAAATAAAAAATACACAAGAGACAAACACATAAATAAATAAATTAAATAACTAATTATGTATCACAGTGCTCAGAGTGCAGCTGACTTCTAAATGCCTTGAGGCAGAGCTGAAGACTGGGGTCTGGGAGAGAAGCCCCTCCCCTTCAGGAATTGCATGAAAAGATGAGTGACTCTGCTTGCCTAGTATAGGGAGGAGCTTCTCCCAGCAGTGGAGACTGCCCCACTCCGGACCACTGGAGAAGGCATGTTTTCTAATATTAAGCTACCAGATGTATCCAACTACACAACAAACTTTCTAGACAACACAGTCACAACAGAAATGGTATTCTGGGATTTGGACTAAAAACTTCTAATCACTCTACCTTGGCATCTAATATCATCTATCTAAAATGCACGTCTCTGTTTTACCCATAGCTTCAACCTAAATTACAACTAAAATGCTGTAAGAATGTCAGACGTGTTAAAACAGGCCTTTATATAGGATTTTTTTAAAAATCACCCTTCATGATGCAGCCTAAAATATACTGGACAGGATTTAAAATAGGCCGTAATATCTGAGTTTAACTTTATCAAAGACAGTGTGTACACATACACATAGTACAGAACAATTTCTGACTCGTGTGTGTGTGTGTGTGTGTGTGTGCTTGTGTAAAATAGCAGAAAGTAATAATTACTGTCAATCCTTGAAGTGAATGGATAGTCTAACTGGTGAAACTGGCTGCAGGATGCATATAGGGTCAGATACACAAGATGATCCAACTGGAAATTATATGAACTAATAATGTAAAAGGTTTCCATTTGCCCACAGAAGAGCTATACCAAGTTTCTCTATCATTTAAATAAAGACTGATTTTCTTCCACTTTTATTACTGAATCCCCCATGCCCATTCAAAAGTAGCAGATCTGATATACAAGTTTCTCCCTTAGATTATCAATAAACATTTACATTATGCTTTAGATTTCAATGTGGAGATATACACTATGGAATAAGCACAATGTGAACCAAATGTAGCATGATATTCACCACATCCATAAAAATGATATACAGGTAGGGTTGCCAGGCATAGCAAGGCAACTGGGGGGGAGGTGGGAACTTACCAAGAGGGGGGCCACAGTCAATCTCACTATGCAATGACACAACTTGCGGCACTACACAGAAGTACCATCACTGCATCGAGAGGTGAATCTTTTATTCAAGTGCTAGACCATCACTCCCAGCACAATGTCATTGCTTCCAGGTCACACTGGAAGCTGCGTCATCATGTGGGGCAACAATCACTCCCTCCTGTTTGGCTGGCTAGTTTCCACCCACCAACCAGATGAGCATCCACAAACAATTGCTGCAAACACCTGGAGGTCTACCGCCATAAGTAAGAAAGTTGGAACCCTATGCACAGGATAAACTAAGTTGGTTGCATTTACACTTTATAACAGCTTTTACAAGACACAGAATAGAAGATGAATAACAATGGACCCACCCTGACAATGGACAAATGAAACTTCTGCACAATTAAACATTTAAGGAAAATTTTATGATTCATATAAAATGTCCCAATCATATAACACAGGCATTAATTTGAATTTATTTCAAGAGGCATCCCATCATAAATTAGCACAGGCAGCAAGTTTGGGAAGCAGCAAGAAACACAGTAATATAATATAATCCCTTCCACAGACCATTTTTAGAACTAAAAATCGCATTTCTCCTCATCTTGTGCTGCCACCTAGAAGTACTGTCAGTCTTTTGTAGGCACCCACCAACACCTTTCCTGGAGCCCGCCAAGTATGTTTAGAAAGTTGGTGGGGCTTTTGCCCAGGAAGGCTTCTGATTGGCTGTGGAGGTTTTAAAATTGCTTTAGCAGCAGCTACCAACACAGCACAACTGTAAGCTGCAGCAGCAATTTTGTTACTGGCTCTGCCTCCTGCTGTCGATTTATAGCAGCCATTTTGTGGCTGCACCCACCATGCTGTATCAGAATTCCACAGGTGCTCCTGGTCTAACCTAACTTATCCCTGAGTCTCTTCACACACACCCTTTCACTTGCTGTAAGATTTGTAATAAAAGTGAATCAAATTTTTCCCCCACCCTAGTTAAGTCCTTCACTGTTATTTAGATTATTTCCTATTTTGGATATATAGCTTACTGATGAGACTGGAACCTATAATAGCCCGTAATGGTTTAACATTTTCAAAAATTGAGAGTATACTCAGGAAAATAGCATTAAAAACATTTTTTATTTATTCATTTTATTTCATTCGATTTCTTAACTGCCCTTCCCCACTTACATGGGACTCAGGGGGGTTTACAACAACATAAATTCAGTACAATTTTAAAACCAATTAAAACTGCAAATATTCAATATTAAAGCATCAATAAAACAAATTTGTGTGATAACTACTATACAGAAATTGGTTTGCAATCACAGCAACATGTGGGCATACAGCAACATTATTCAATGTACAAACTATATTATATCCAGTAGTATGACAACACAATATCCCATAACAGAAGTACACTTGCTAAAAACTGATAAAAACAGAGGAGAAAGACTCCTCCCACCACAGCAATACACCTAAGCAAATGAAACACCCTGAAACAAAATTTGAAGTCTCAAAAATGTAAAATTATTCAGTTATGTTCAGATTGCCTTACTGAAGGGCAATGCCTGTATTTTTTGCAATATCCGATCCACTAAAATTATTCAGTTTCCTTAATAATTTAAAGAAAGGGAATACAGAAATCAATCTATGTTATATTTTCAAAGATTAATCCATGTGAGGGGGAAAAGCCACATTTCCTGTCAACAACAGCTTCCAGGTGAACATACCAAGACAGAAAACTATGCCTATCACACCTTATGGATAGCTTGCTCTTTCCAACATAAAACCTCCTTGTGCAAAACTCACTGTAGAATGTGAATAGAGATCTGAGTGACTTCAAAAAAACCTGAGTAGATACATCAGGAGCTGTTACTTCATGATTAATCTTGGTCTCAGAAAAAGAAGTGTGTGAAGTGGCTCTGAGTAGCTTAAAGAAAGAGAACATACAGTTCCTGAAACCAGAAGGTTGAGTCCGCATGCCAATACTAGAGGAGACTGCCAATAGTAGGAGCTGCTTGCGATACAATTTGCTAGAATATTACCCTTTGCTATTGAGCGTTGCTTTTCCATTTCAATTATAATCGATAAATTTGTTACTAGTGTACAACCACCTCCAAAATGAAGCCTCAGATCTGATCACTTTGTGGCATGGTAGCAACTGAAAGATGTTTCTTTCTGAATATAGCTTCATATAGCTACACCATAAAAAAGGAAGGTTGCAATGTACCCTTAACTCCTGTTATGCAATAGTCAGGGACCTCCTTGCTTTGAAAAATTAGGAAAGGGACTTAAGCACATCATTTAAAAAAAATTTAAAAGCCAATGTGCCAAAAAGCAAACAGAATATTTACCAAGTGAACTGGATGGTCTAGCCAAAAAAAGTATGGACAGTAGCTGGACAGAACAGAGGGAAATGTATGAAGGATGAGAAAGGCTTGAGGGAAGAGTGCATTTGAAGCAGCAGGAAGGGGGGTCGAGAAGGCAGTTGTTCTATGGGAGGAGAACCAATAAGATGGGGTTCATTCCCAGGAAAATTAGGACTGCAGCCTTAATCATTTACACAAGTATGTTGTTGTTGTTCAATCACACACTTGAGTCCGACTCTTTGCAGCCCCATGGACCACATCACGCCAGGCCACCATCTTCCACTATCCTCCGGAGTTTGCTCGATTTCATGTTCGTTGCATCGATAACACTGTCTAACAATCTTATTGTACAGGGATTAGCCCACCCAGGCCAGTCCAGGGATGGGAGGGAATCCTGTACTTTTCAGTACATTAAACAACAAGCCACGAGACAGTCTGTACCTTCTCTGGTCTTCACAACAATTTGCCACCAGAACCTCTTTTCACTAGTCCCTGCCTTTCCTAAGGGAGTGATTCCAACCCTTAGTTAGCATCTGAGATTTAACGCAGTAGCAACTCTATCTAGAGATGCACACTCTTACCAAGGTAGCATATGTGGTCAGGGTTAGGCACAAGACTTAGACTTAGAATTCAGTTACAACCCAGAGACAAATTAGCAATAAGAAGGATCTTTATTCAGTACAGAGCTTAGCATAGACTACCAGAGATTACAAAAATAACAAAGGCTAGGGCAATTTGCCTTAACTACACATTGAAGATACATAGTTACCACATCAGGAACATCCACAGTCCAGAATAGTCCAAGGGATTTTGAATGGAAATCCCATTTTTGCACACCATGTGCTCCATGTCACAAAGCAACTCTTTTTCTCTCCAAGAGGCAGCATTTCAGGTGCAATAAAACAGATAATGGAGAACAGGAAAAAGGGCTCACTCCCATAGGGATCAAACAATTATACCCCAATTCCAGCCACAAATTAGATGTGACCATCAGCCAATTGCAAGTGGGAATGGGTGTACCCAATTGTTGGTTGCCATAGCTGTGTGTGGGGATAGGCTATAAGTTTGGGACCCCGCCTGCAGTCATCTGACCCAAACTCCAGCTACTTCATTGTGTACATGACTGGTCGCAAGTGGGCCAGAAAGTGTAGCCATGAGGTCTGGCATTTGGCATGAAAGTGTGAAAGAACGTGGGTTTATGGCATGGCTATTGAGACCATGCGGCCTCACCATTTGGCTTGCAACAGGAAACAAGACACAGCATCTATCAAAAGACATCGCAGGAGAAGGCATGTAAATATAGAAGCAATATTTTTATACACTTATCTTTTGCCATCCCCTTCTTCTTTTACCTTCAGTCTTTCCCAGCATCAGGGTCTTCTCCAGTGAGTGCTCCCTTCTCATTTGGTGGCCAAAGTATTTGAGCTTCAGCTTCAGTATCTGGCCTTCCAGGGAACAGTCAGGGTTGATTCCCTTTAGGACTGACTGATTTGATCTCCTTGCAGTCCAGGGGCCTCTCAAGGGTCTTCTCCAGCACCATAATTTGAAAGCATCTAAATTTTGGCACTCGACCTTCCTTACAATCCAACTCTCGCAGCCATACACTACTACTGGGAATACCATCGCTTTGACCATATGGACCTTTGTTGGCAGGGTGATGTCTCTATTTTTAAATTATGCTGTCTAGGTTGGCCATAGCTTTCCTCCCAAGGAGCAGGCGTCTTTTAATTTCATGGCTGCAGTCACCATCTGCAGTGATCTTGGATCCCAGGAATATGAATTCTGTCACTGCTTCCACGACTTACACTTCTATCTGCCAAGGAGTGATGGGCCGGATGCCATGATCTTAGGTTTTTTGATGTTGAATTTCAAGCCAACTTTTACACTCTCCTCTTTGATCCTCAACAAGAGGCTCTTTAGGTTCTCTTCAGTTTCTGCTATTAGAGTGGTATCATCTGCATATCTGAGGATGTTTTTCCCGACAATCTTAATTCCACCTTGTGATTCATCCAGGCTGACATTTCACATGAAGTACTCTGCATACAGATTAAATAAGCAGGGTGACAATATACATCCCTGTACAGCCCACCTTTATTATTACCCTTCCATACCCTGATCCCATCATTTAATGGAATTGCCTTACTTTATTTATATAGCTGCTAAGGTAAAGGTTTCCCTTGCTCGAAAGCCAGTCAAATCCAACTCTAGGGGGAGGTGCTCATCTCCGTTTCCAAGCTGAAGAGCCAGTGCTGTCCGAAGACATTTCCGTGGTCATGTGGCCGGCATGACTAAACGCCGAGGCACACAGAATGCTGTTACCTTCCCACTGAAGCAGTACCTATTTATCTACTTGCAATTTCTTGCTTTCGAATGGCTAGGTTGGCAGGAGCTGGGGCCAGAGACGGGAGCTCACTCCATCACGTGGCACTAGGGTCTTGAACGGCCAAACTACAGACCTTCCGGTCTGCAGCTCAGCATCTTAACCTCTGAGCCACCATGGCTCCTGTATATAGCTCCTACAAGTGTACAAATACATTAAAAACATGCATGCGCCTCCCCCTAAAGCGCATAATCTATAAAAATATACAGTATTAAGAAAATGTGCAGATTAATCATAACTTGCCTATGTACAAAGTTTATATAAAGCTATCTATTCTGTTCTTTAAACAGGCTTTCTTCCTTTTTAAAAACAGGCTTTTAGAGTCTTCTAGAGAAAGCACTAAAGTAGAGAAAGTAAGAGGAATAATTTCCTCACCACCACCACCACCAGCTGTGAAGTCTACCAGTTGTGAATCTGCTGGGACCCAATAAACAACTCATGGAGAAATTTCACTCTCTCTTCCTACCCCTTCTTCATCTGGCTGTTCACAGTACAATCTGGAAAGAACAAGCCCAAGGGTAGTTGGTACAAGAAGACCAACAGAAGGGCATTGCTGTCTCTCCTACCAGCTATGTATGTTTACATAGTATACTGATATATTCAATCCTATCACTTTTTCTGGATTAAAGACATCTTCTGCATTTTCTCTCTTCCCTAACAAATGGATAAGTGGGTGATGGCCACTGATACCAACTTTGCTCCCATCTCCAAACTGCAGCCCCTTATAAGCAATATATAAATAGAGATTAGGGATGGGCACAAACCTCGCCACAAACCTAAGTTTATCATAAACTTGGCTGGTTCATTTTTTATTAGGCCCCGATCTGTGAAATCATGTCACCCACGAACCACCCTGTTTTTCATGGAGGTTTGTGAGGTTCGTGGTGGCAGTTTGTGAGCCATACACACTGGCAGCAATGGATTAATTGTTAAGGCAATGGGGGGGACTGACTTCTAGAGCCTTCTGCAGCCCTGCAAACACCCTCCAAAGTTTAACAGGCAGCTCTGGCTGCCCAGAAGAATGCTCCCATTCTGCTCTATGGGAGCAGAATGTATATATACCCCCAGCTCACACACAGTTCTTTTTACTTGGCAGCAGGCAGTTAGGCAGAGAAGAAGTAAGAGGCAGAGAAGAAAGAAAAGTCTGTAAAAACAGTGTGGTTGAGTGTGTTTGATGTCTGCTTACTCAGGGTTCCGAGTGAGCCACCACCTGTCCCTCTGCTACAGCCAGGCAGAGGGGCTCTACCAGTGGGTTCCTTGGCTGAGGTCCCACACACCAAATCTCTTCAGTGGGCGGTTTTTTGAACACCTCTCCCTGGCTGCGGTGCTGTCTGGTGGCCTCAAGGCTCTGACCCACTCCCTGTTCCTCTGCTACAGCCAGAGGGGCTCAGCCAGTGGGTTCCTCGGCTGAAGGCACACCCTCCGGCCTAATTAACAATGTTAATTTAACACCTCTGTGCCCCTGGCCCTGTGGAACAAGCGTGTCCTGCCAGCCCACCAGTGCCCAGCTGTACTGAGGTGCCACCAGATAGCTCAGAGGCAAAGCCTCTTTCGCCTGATGTGTTATTGAGGATGGACTTGGAGGCAGAAGAGATATTAGCACCAGAGCAGTTGCTAAAACTGTTTGCGGAGGACCACACCGCCACACTCTCTCTCATTGGGATTTGTGATTACCTCCCCCTTAGCATTTGTGTCCCCCAAGAATCATCACTTCCAGTCTCCCCTCATCCACGTCTGCCTTCTCACAAGTTGTGTCCCCCCAAAAATCATTGCTTCCAGCCTCCCCATCAACGTCTGCCTCCTCACATCTTCTGTCCCCCCCAGGATTCATTGCCTCCAACTTCCCCGTCCTTATGACTTCTGTCCCCCTTGCCTCCCCCTGTCTATGCCTGCCTCCTCATGACACCTCTCCCCAAAAAATCATTACCTCCAGCCTCCCCCTGTCCATGTCTGCTTCCTAATGACTTCTGTCCCCCCCCCCCAAAGAATCGTTGCTTCCAGCCTCTCCCGTCTACATCTGCCTCCTTTGACTTCTGTCTCCCCAAGAATTGTTGTTTCCAGCCTTGCCCCATCCATGTCTGCCTCTTCCTGACTTGTGTCCCACCTAGAACTGGCGCTTCAAGCCTCCTCACTGGGGAGATGGATTCTGGTTGTGGGCACTCTCACCCACGGCTCTGTTGCCACATTAAAAGGCTTTTCTTGATTCCAACCTCCCCTTGCCCACACTGAAGAAGTGTGCATGCACACGAAAGCTTATACCTTGAGTAAAACTTTGCTGGTCTTAAAGAGGCCAGTGGACTCAAACTTTGTTCTGTTACTTCAGACCAGTACAGCTATCCACCTGAATCTATACTAAGAAGCAGTGTTAAGCCACCATACAAGATATAATCTCTCTTACTAACTGAACATGTCAATGCTCATAAAGAGTGCAAGTTTACAAGGAAATGTGTAATAGCTAATCATACATTTCAAGAATTCATTAGCTGTAGCACATGACTAAGACCTCAGTTTGTCACTTTTATTGCTTTTAGTGACCAGTGTTCTGTCTTTTAACTATACTTTTCTGTGTGTAATGCTAATACTTTTTTAAACAACTCCATGGTGCTATTTCAAAATACAATTATTGCATGTAGCCACAAGCTTCAAGATACATCTAATATCCAGTCCGGATGGTGGAGCCCCAAGGGCCTGGCAGAGATGTTGGTTTCTTATCTCACTACACATGCTGGATCGCTGAGTTCTCACTTATACCCAGAGATTGGACTTTGTTGGTCTTGAAGATGTCACTGGACTCGAGCTTGGCTCGCATGTCTGTTGTTGGCTCCTTTGTTGTCTGTGTGCCAATTTACTGCTGTTTGCATGTCTTGCCAAATGTGTTATTCCAATCTTGGTTGTGCTTCTTGCTCAGTTACTTATGCATCTTGACTCTGACTGGCTCTTCCTGGCAACTACCCCTCCTCCATATGGTATTTGAAGAAATCTGTTTCAGTGGGTCTGGAGAAGTGTGCATATATACATGCTGGGTCTCTCAGATCTCACTTATAGACAGAACTGAGCTTTGTTGGTCTTAGAGGTGCCACTGGACTCTGGCTTAGTTTTCACATCTGTTCATTGGCTCTTGTGTTTGTGTGTTGATTCAGTGGCATTCACAGATCTTACCAACCACCTTGGTCTCAGCTATGGTTACCCACTTACCTGTCCATCTTGGTTTTGGCTAGCCCTTCCTGGCATCTAACACACACACACCCGCCTTCTCTCTTCCTGTGTGTGGTGGTTGGGGAGGTTCTGTTTCACTGTGTCTGGGGAGGTGTGCTTGCACACGGGGGCTTACAACTTGAATAAAGCTTTGTTGGTCTTAAATGTGCAACTGGACTCAGACTTTATTCTGCTGCTTCAGAACAACATGGTGACCCACCTGAATCTCATACCCAGGTATTGCTAAAATGAACATGTGACAAGTGATAAATAAAAAATAAATGTAAACATTAAATTCCTACTTAGTGTTTTAGAAACAAATTATGGTCATTACATTAAAGCTAAGCTGCTGATTGTACAGAGTACTGAAGCATGCAATGAAATCCCTTTAAAATCAATGGAGCATTTAGAGCGAGACATAAATTCTAATCCTCACTGAGGCTTAGTTAGGTGAGAGAACCTTGGAGTTCACATCCTTCCTTATGCTAGATAGGATTGCCCCCTTCTCTTTTATTCCACCATGTTCCTTAAGCTCAGGTGAGAGTATCCACTTTCCAAAGCCAACAAATCATGGAGATCAATCGCTGGCACTACTTCTTGTACATTTATGCAAGTCAAAGGCTGAATAATATTTGGCTGCAGGATAAGGAATTATTTTGGGGTCTGGCTTTTAATGGCCTGGATTAAGTAGATATGGAACAATTATAATTAATACTCCTGCCTGATTTGAGCCAATATTTTAATGACTGCATTTGCATTGAATTTATTGGGTTGTTTTTGTAAATTATATTAACCTGCTTTAAGCTTTCATACGGGCAGCTTTCAAACTGAATTAACAACAGTAACAAGTTTTGATGCTTTGGTGAACAGACTTTTAAGAGTGACCAACCCCCATTCCCAGGAAACTGCTTTATATCTTTAAAACATTTATATCCTTCAGCACAATATTTTTAAAACTGTTCCAATACAAAAACTAGAACAACAACAAAAAAACATTTACAGTGCAATCCTATCACAGTTACTCCAGTCTAAGACCCCTGAAATCAACAGATTTAGACTGGAATAATTCTGCATAAGATTGCACTGTTAAGAATGTAACACTCTTAATAATATTAATACAGCAATTCCTTTTCTTAAATTCAGACCCATCATGGCCCAAAGGCTGCTTTAATGATTAGCAGTTCCTTATCCCAAATAGTGTAGTTGAGTTCTGTGCAGCTAAGCTTTTGAGAGTGGTAAGCACAGGGCCTCACTGGTACTACAGGGGAATGCTGTTATAATAATACTACCCCCACTGTGAAACTAAAGGCATCTGTTCCCTAATGAATGGCAAACTGGGATCAGGATATGCCAGAATGGTGTCAGTAATAAACAGGAGTTTCAGTTGCTGGAATGTACATTAGGTTTCAGCAGCCCATGTAAATAGACCTCATCCTCAAAGCAGATGGGTCAGGTGTAAGGCCAACATGGGAAAATTAATTATGAAACACCGGTATTGACGGGAGAATCACAAGAGTCACTGTAGCTCCTTCACATTCTGGGGAGTGAGTCATTCGAGACTACCTTGAATCCTTGCAGGGAGATGATGTGCCCCAAGCATTTTATCTCAGCCAAACAAGCCAAAGGCATATTTCTCAGGTTTGTTGTACAGATGTTGCTTGTGCAGCCTCTCCAAGACCAAGCAGACATGATAATGGTGCAGGGCCAGATTCTTGGAATATATCAGATGTGATCCAGATATATGATCATGTATCGATCAATCATGTCTCAAAACATATATTGTTCATAAAGTGTTGGAAGACGGTGGGAAGACTGGGCAACCTGAACAGCATCACAGTGTACTCGAAGAGGTTGTACCAAGTGCAGGACGTGGTCTTCTATTCGTCTCCTTACCAGATCCAAATGAGGTTATATGCCCCCTGCCGGAAGTCTAATTAGGTAAATTGGGGGTAATGGGTTGCATACATATGGTGATTTTATTCAGAGCCCAATAATTACTGCACAGGTGGAACATCCCAGATTTCTTCACCACAAAGAGGACTGGGGCAGCCAGTGCTCCAATAAAGTCCCTCACAGTGGCCAGTTTGGGTTCTGACAGGGAGTATAAATGACCAGCTGGGATGGGTGCTTCTGGAATGAGGTTAATGGTGCAGTCACATGGTTTGTGTGAAGGGAGATTACTGGTCTCCTTGGGAAGACTTAAACTAATTGAGTCTTCTCTTGGAGAGGTCAGTGCAGTAGTGTTTGAAAGTATTGCTCCACACCTGTCCATCATACCAGAAACTGAAACAAAACTACTGTACCTACCTTGTTTGATAACAGTTTAGGCTTATGAACAAGCAGGAATTTAATACAAACCCGGGATTTAAAATGGACTACATTTCCACATTCATTGTACCTCCTCTCCAGCAAGAATAAAAACAATTTGTGGTGGTGACTGTGGTAAGAAATTGGTACAATCAAATTCCAGTGAGCCAGCTGTGCTAATCTGCTCCAGCAAAAACAAAAGACTACTCCTGCTGCTTCTTAAAGACTGACAAAGCTATTGTAGAGCTTTAACCCTCTTGCAGTTAAGCAGAAAGAGCTAAATTGTCCCTCTCCCAACTATGCCAGTTTCCCCTTCAAATTACAACCCCTACAACTGTATTCTGTGGAAGTTATCAGGATGAATCATCACTCTGCCTTTATAACTTCCAGCTACTCCCCACAGGTAATTATCCAAATTCTGATCTTAAGCATTTTTATCCATTTTTTCTCTGCTTGGTCAGCTTAATGTTGCTATAGTATTCCTTATTTTGTAATACTGTACAGACAAAACAGACATCACGGGCTCAACGTGGACACTATGACATTTTATATATTTCAACAATGTTTAAAATACATACATACACACACACATATAGTGTACATTGATGGATATGCCTTCTTTTATCATACCAGATGAGGCTCAAGCAACATGTGCAGTTTTCTTCCATGATCATTTTTTAAAGTCTCTTTCCAAATGTAGCCACTAGGACTAAATTTTCTGGAAGGGGAGAACAGTGCAGGAGAAAAGGAACTTTTAGACTTTTCCCCTCCCTTGCTGTTGTCTGCTGAAAAAGCCATCCCTGAAGATCTTTTACCCCATTGGGGAAAATTTACAAGCACCCAGGAAGGGTACAAACAGCTCAAGGGATGAGCATCATTTTTCCACTTGAAAAAGCAGACCCAGTGGCTACATTTGGAAAAGAAAAATAGTATTTTAAATGGTAGCTTCATAAGAACATAAGAAGAGCCCTGCTGGATCAAACCAATAGTCCATCTAGTCCAGAATTCTGTCTTATGCAATATCCAACCAATTCCTCTGGATGACCAACAACAGGGCATAGAGGCTGAGGCCTTCCCCTGGTGTTGCCTCCTGGCTTTGGGATTCGGAGGATTAGTGCCTCTAAATGTGGGGGTTGCCCTCAGTCACCACGTCTAGTAGCCATTGATACTTATCGTCCATGAATCTATCTAATCCTCTTTTAAAGCTGTTTATTCCTTGGGCCATCACTACATTCTCTGGCAACGAGTTCCACATTTTAATCATTCTCTGAGTAAAGAAGTATTTTCTTTTGTCTGTACTAAACCTACTGACCATCAGCTTCATTGGATGCCCTCAAGTTCTAGTATTTTGGGGGAGAGAGAAATGTATCATTGCCGATTCTTTCCACCCTCATGCATAATTTTACAAACCTCTATCATGTCCCCCTTTAGTCCTCTCTTTTCTAAAATGAAGAGTCCTAGACTGAAGAGTCCCAAAGGTGCTCCAATCCCCTAATCATCTTGGCTACCCTCCTCTGTAGTTTTTCCAGCTCTGCAATGTCTTGTTTGAGATATGGTGACCAGAATGGTACACAGTATTCCAAATGAGGCTGCACCACAGACCTATACAGGGGCATGACAATACTGGCCATTTTATTCTCAATCCCTTTCCTAATAATCCCTAACACAGAGTTCACCTTTTTTACCACTGCTGTACACTGGGTTGACACTTTCATTGAGCTATCCACTATGACCCCAAGATCTTTTCCTCTTAGTCTCTTCAGCCTCAGAGGAATGCACAGTACCTGAAAAAAGACAAGCAAGAAGCTAAATTGCAATCAGACTATAACCTACTTTTAATGTTTATATCCAGAATGTTCTGCGACAGTAATAAAGATGATAATGCCTCTGATTATATACAGAATACTTTGCCCTGCCCACTGCCTAACAGCAAGCAACCCTTTCACATTTTGAGTTAAGGGTAAAAGCTTCCAGTACACAAAGCATTTCTGTCTAGGAAGGCTTGACCCTTATTACCTCTCATTACGGAAAATACACAAGGCCCAAATCAATGCCATATTACCATTCACAAATATAGAATGAAATGCAGCTTGTGTAGCAATTCATTTGACTAAAGTATAACGCAATCATGAATTCTCTGACAACTTTGGTTTTATATGAAGCTACATTTTATAAAGCCTCCTTGATATATTATCAGAAGACGTCTACACTGGGCAGTGACGGCGCGTGCAATTAAAGTCAATATATGCTGTCTTCCCTATCCCCTATGAACATTGTTAGTCCCTTGTCTATATATGGAATAACTGTACATCGCTTTGAGCCCACTGGGGAAAGCGATTAATAAATGGAAAGTATTATTATTATTATTATTATTATTATTATTATTATTAGTGTTCTGTTATGTTTCAATGCACTTTATATATTTTCTCAAACAGTAGTTTATCATGTGGGTTTCAGTGCATATTCATATGTGAGTGTAAGGTATATTAAAAGCCTTCCTCAAAATTAGAGATGCTCACAGGCTCTCCACTGGATAACTATCATTCTGTAGGCCCATATGTTTTTGAACTCCAGTGGATAAATCAAGCAGTTGGCTGGCCTCTTCAGCACATCCACTTAATGACTACTGTGGCAGACCGCAAATACCCAGGGAAATTATTCTGGGCATTTCACACTTTTTATTAGTTGAAAACCTCACAGGATAGCAGGAGATTGGGTTTTTCCTGTTTCCAGGTCAAATTTGCTTCCAGAACACATCAGGAGACAATCTTCAACACAGAATGATGCAAAACTGTACCCAAAAGGGTGATCAGCTCTATGGCCTTGTTGGATCTTAGCTCTCTTTCTATACTTTCCTTTAACAAGAAATTTTTAATTAAAAATAACAATTTCCAATAGAATATGAAAAGGAATTGACTTCAGTAATTCCTTTCACTCTGCTTGTGCTCTGTTGCTGATGAAAAGGAACCATTTTAATATTCTGGTTGTTCTTCCTGTCTTTCAGGTTAAGGGTGCTATAATACGGAATGAACTCATGTAGACTGCTCTTCTTGGACCCGCTACTGGAACAGTTTTAACATATAAAATGAGCAAGAATATTCTCATTTTTGGACAGCTTTTTTCCATTCCTTTTCCTTCTTCTAAATATTGGTTTTTAATTTCCAACCTAGCCTAATCAAAAAGCTTGGGGAAAGAAATTCCAGTCAAAACAGTGCCTAACAAAAGCAAAACACTTTATTTTAAACATTTACATTTTGTAATCTCCATTAAAAATAACCAAGGGAGTTCACAACACATTCTATAACACACTTCAGGATAAAATCTAAAACCAGCAAAAGAAAAGCAATGCAAATATAAAATATTAAATAAAACAATTTAGCAGCACCAAATAACATGGTCTCCCAAAATAAACAGCAGTCTTTCAGGCAGATGAACAGAGAAAGAAAACAACAACAAACAAATCTACAGAATGCCTTCAAGTTGAAGAACTGTGGAAAAGGCAGGGTGATTTTCAGGTGCCAACTCACAGCAGGATCTATTCTCTGGTCACCACACACCTTATCTGAAAAGCAGAGCCTCTGAAGAACATCTTAAATGGCAGCCATGAAGGAGTAGATGACCCTTCAAGAATCTTGGCCTCCTACCTTTTGTGGTTGTAAAGGCAAGAACACCTTAAATTGTGCCCGGAAGCAGACTGGCAGCAAGCATAGCTGTTTTTTTAATGTTTGTTTTATTTTATTTATTTATTATAATATAAACAACCAACAGTGACTTAAATCAGTCATATTACAATCTTTTCAACAAATATATTGAACAAAACATTCTATAGGGTATACACAACCAGACTATATATAACCAAATCAATAATTTTTCATATTGCTAATATAGTGCAAAATGTAAATATTTATCTGGTAACCTATATAAATCATTAGAACTATCTGATGTATAATCAAAAAAAAGAAAACCACCATTTCACAAAGTTGTTTGACAGTTTAGGATTTTGGGCTACCAATAGTTGTGTTGCTATTTTGTCCGCTACTGCCAAGTCCCAGCATTTCGATATCCAAAGCTTCAAGGTTGGGATTGTTGTTTGGTTCCATACTTTTGCGATTAAGGATTTGGCCACAGAAAGTAAAATAGTAATCAGTTCCTTCTTTAACGTAGTTAGAGTTGAGTTTGGCCAAAAGTCCAATAAAATTGACTCTGACATTAGCAGAATGTTATAACCCACTATCTTAGAAATTTATTTTACAGTAGTTGACCAAAAATATTTAATACCAGGACAGTTCCACCAACAGTGGAGGAAAGAACCTCTCATTCTACAACCCTTCCAACATTGTGGGGTTGTCTTGAATTTACATAAGAACAGCCTATGAGGAGTTCAATACCATTTTATATACAACTTTAAAAATTGTAACTTTATCAATTGGTTATTTGTTGTAAATGAAAAGGAAGACCATATTTTGTTCCAGTGTGCTTCATTATTTAATATTAAGTGCTCTTTTCCCCAAAACAGTTGGGGTGCAGATTTCTGTTTCCAATTTTTTTCATTCAATAGGTGATAAATAATTGAGATAGAAACCTTTAGCATTATGGTTTATTTTGTTTTTTTGATAAAGTTTTATTGATCTAGTTCCAGCTCCTGCCAACCTAGCAGTTCGAAAGCAAGAAATTGCAAGTAGATAAATAGGTACCACTTCAGTGGGAAGGTAACAGCGTTCCGTGCACCTTATTGATATTTTAAGCACAAAACAACAATTCCAATAGAAAAGTCAGAATACAAGCGAAACAGGTCGTACCATTCACAACTTTCACTACAATAATAGTGCCCTATAGAACCGTGTATAGACTTCATAACGTTTGATTCAGTTAAATAGTAACATCTTGTATTTAACATTGCAAATTTCTTCCCAGTCGAACCCACCTATATTGAGTCTATCTAATAAAGGATACCAAGCATGCATTGGACTCATCAAGTCGCATTCCGTTTGAGTTTCTGTGTAAAACGTATTAAAATTCTCTAGTAAAAATAGGTCCCAAACCTTATGCACCCAATGTTGTATACTCGGAGGATTGGGTTCTTTCCAATTCTTGGCAATAACTATTTTGGCCGCTGTGAGTAGCGTACCAATCATCTTCAAGGAGGGTACAAGAGGTGAGTCAGCAGGCCACAAATTTAACAATAACAACCTTTAGCATTATGGTTAGCTTTTTGAATCATTTTTTCAAAGGAGTTTATTGTCTGTTTAAATCTGTCTTTCCCAGTTCACAAAACATATGACTGAGTTGATGGTACTGAAATAAATGAATGTTAAATTTAAATTTATGCTGCAATTGTACCTGTGAGGCTAATTTGCCTTTGATCATTAAGTCCCATAGTCTATAAATTTTGTTTTCTCTAAAAGTTTTAAAGTCTATGGTCTTCCTTCCCGGCAGAAACCAGTTTTGCCCTAGAAAAGCCATCATTGGTGAAACACCCGGAGCCAGCAAATGCTGATATTTGTCCCAGACTTTCAATGTTAAACCCAGGAATGTATATGGTTGTGTTTGTAATTGCCATTTTGCTTAATGACTCAGTGCACAGAATTCTCCTTTCATGGGATTTGACCAACACCCCCCCCCCATTAGAATACTTATGCTGAAGTGTTATTTTCCTGGTAAAACAGCACAGTTCAGGTGTAAATGTTCTGTAGGATTAAGAGAATTCTCCTTTTCACCTGAACTGCTTACCTCTGTGGTGACTACTGCTGTTGTGATCTGCAATACTGACAGAGTGTTTCCAGTTATTCACTTTAAAAAGGAAATTTAGACAAGTATAACACAGACCATGTGGTTGGAAAGGTGCTTTGTTTTTGATGGAATTATTCCATTGCTAAGTCATTCATCTCTTAAATGTCTGCAAAAAGCCTCTTTAAAATGCTATACACTGGTCTCAGACTTTATACCTGGCTGTTAAGTCTAGTGGGCAAATATACAATTACATAGCGAATGTAGAAATGCTATAACGACAAATTAGTAGAATCTATATCACGATAGTTATACTGCCAAAAGGTTTAAAAGGCTTTACCACCACTAACTCTTTACTGATTTTTAAGTCCTTTAAAACTACATAGTATCACAAATGGGACCCCTTTTGATGTGGCCACTGAGGCTTGGAAGGAAATATGGGGGCAACACAGGAAAAGGGCAGTGGGATGAACAGGAGAATGTGGCAGGAGAACCATTAGCTGGGACTTATACCTGCCTTTCTGATCAGGGTTCTGATGGGAGGAAGACTGCACTGTATCTTCCAACTCTTTCCTTTCCGTAATTGGAGAAAGGAAAAGGATTAACATGCAAATCAGCAAAGTGGTATCATCATATCATCATCTATATATTTAAACTGAAGTTGGCCAGATCTGAGGATACTTACATTCAGTGATTTGAGCTGTGAACAGGCAAGAAAACCCTTTCTACAAACCTGAAAAGTGCAATAGGTTTGTAGAAAACTGTGATTTAAAGTTTTAAGTGTCTGTTTCTTTAAATGTACAGAAGAGAAAGGGGGGTGAAAGAGGGAGTGAGTGAACTGATTGGTTGATGACTGAGAGTGTATGGGTGGAGTTAAGAAGTGTGTGTGGAGAGAGTTAGTCAGTGTGTTCAGCCAGCAGTTAGCAGTTAACAGTCAGCTGTTGTCAGTTAGCAGTCTACAGAGTCTGAGAAGCAGTCTTCTGATTAGTATCCCATATTAGTGCTGTGAAAGGCATTAAGATTCTAAAAGAGGAAGTAGAATACGGATAGAGGGCCATATTAGTGACCGTTTAAAGCCAAATCCTAATATTGTCAAAGTATTATAAGGCTGTGAGAGACAGAAGCTGAAAGAAACCTGAGTTAAGATGTGAAAGATTAAACTGAGCTAAATAAAATAAAGATTGGACAAAGTACATTCTGAAGAGAAAGGAGGATTTGA
>NW_015173226.1:4700-50427 GCF_001447785.1 Gekko japonicus | reverse complement strand
GTCTCCAACTGGTGTCTGGAGACTGACGAAACGACGGGACTCTGCCCAGAGCGGGACCAAGACCTCGGTTTGGCGGAATGGCGGAACGTAGAGGAGATCCCCAAAGACCGGGAGGCCTTGATACTCTTATCAAGATCCTGTAACGAAGAATCTGTATTGGCATGGAAGAGGCCCAGGCCATCGAAGGGCATATCCTCCACCGACGTATGGGTGTCATAGGGGAGGGAGGTTGTTCTCAACCAAGAATGACGCCAAAGCGCGACTGCTGACACCATGGTCTTGGATGAGGCCTCTAGAACATGCTTGGTTGTTGCCAACTGCTGCTTGGCGACCACCATGCCCTCCTTCTAGAGGAGCTTCGCAGCATACAGCTTGTCCTCAAGCAGATGGATCAAGAGGTCGGACATCTATTCCCACAGGGTGTACTGGTATCAACCCATGCAGGCAAGATAGTTAGAAGCTTTCACAGCCAACGCTCCCGTAGAGTAGAAGCGGCGGCCAAACGAATCCAACTTCTTGCCCTCTTTATCGGAAGGAGCAGATTGCGACTTTTTGGACTTGAAGGACGAGGTGACGACTAAGGAATTTGGTTGAGGATGGGTAAGGAGGAACTCTGCCGCAGTTTGCTGAATGCGGTACATGTGGTCCAGCTTTTTACTAGAGACAGGGGCGGACGACGGTTTGTGCCAAGGGGTTTTTTGCATCTTCTAACAATACTGACGACATTGGGAGCTCAACGACTGAGGATGTATCGAGTTGGACGATATCGTAGAGGGAATCCGTAGACTGAGGATCCTTTTGAACAATTGACAAACCCAACGCGTGGGCCATTCTTTTGATTAGGTCGGTGTAGGACGACAAGGCATCTGATGGAGATATAGGAAGGTTTTGGAAGATGTCGTGGGGGGGGGACGTTGGAACCTCGGATGGCTCGGTATCGGAACCCGATATTAATGGGTCCGAAGAGTCAGGCTCGCCAGCCGGGGTAGACTGATGTGGAGATGGAGCAGGCGGCTGGATTGGTGCAGCCGCAACGACGGCGGACGTTCCCGACAGTGGAACAGCGTCCGGCTGAGGAGGACGAGAGACCATTGCAAATGGCCTAGATCGCCTCGGAGAACGGGATCTGTGGGAAGATTGACAGGAGTATCTGTCCCAGTCAGTGTATCCCGTATGGCCCAGCCACGGCATCGGAGGGTGGTACGGACCGTATAGGTAACGGTACTGCCTTTCATCCCAAGTCATCGGTGGCGGCATGCACGATCTTGGGGAACGACTCCTCGACCGAGGACGACGCGGAGAATAAGTTGACGGAAGGGCATACGTGCCCCTTCTGCAGTCAAAGGCGTCGATATCGATGGAGTCAGACGACAGATGGGGAGGCGGACGCTCTGCATTGGATCTTGAGCGTCAATGGTCGTCGATGTCGGGAGGCTCTGAGGCGACCGATGCCGACGAGCTGGATGGACCGGGGGAACACTCCGCACCCAACTGGTGACTTACGAGTCCCATTTGGTCGACATCATACAAGGCTGTCTCCACCTGATGGTCTGGAGAGTCTAGCACAAGTACCGTCGTTTCAGACGCGACCTGGTTGTCAGCCATCAGTTGAAGCACCTTCTCCAAAAGAAAAACTCTTAAACGTGCCGCTCTGTTTTTCCGAGTTTGGTTGGAAAACTGCGCACAATGTTCACAAGAGTCTGGCTTGTGGGTCTCCCCAAGACAGAAGATACAGTACTTATGGCCGTCTGGAGGAACCAATTTACTTCCACAAGTACGACAACGGTTGAAAAATCCCCACTTTTTGGACTTTTTTGTCTTCTTCTTCTCCATAGACTGAGGAGAAAAAGACCAGCGACAAGGTGGGGGGGGCAGCGGCCCGAAGGCCTGAGGCAATTTTACCTCAGACGACGAAAAACAAAAAGTCTCCTTTTTTTTGTCAAAACACAGAAAGAAAGAGAAACTGAAGAAAAACTGAGGCGAAAAACGAGAGCTAATCACTAAAAAGTGATCCAAAAGCAGCGATCCGGCCAGACCTCTCGAAGAAAGGTCTGCTCAGCGCGGCGGAAAGGAAAGAACTGGCGGGATGTCCGTGCCTGCCCTTCTGGGCATGCTCACTGGGGCTCCTGAGCATGCTCAGTTGGGCCAGGCACGAAAATCCTTTTAAGAGAGCTTGCTAGGCACCGGCAGATCCAGCGCAGGCGCACTAGATCCCATTGGTGTGAAGCACAGAGACCACGAAGAAGATCTACCTTTTTAGGGAAAAATTTGAGAAAAGGCTGCTTGACCCATAGCGCAGCCAACTCACTCACCTGTCTGGCCAAGGTGACCACTGTTAGGAAGCATACTTTCATGGACTATAGTGATATGGAACACATAGCTAGAGATTCAAAGGGTTTCTTCATTCACTGAGCTAACACTAGGGTTAATGACCATTGGGGAATGATAGGGTCCCTTGAGGGTCACAAATTACCCAAACCTTTAAGACAATGTTATGTTAAAAACCTTCTACCGCAGCATGAAGAGCCAGGTTTACTTTCAAAGAGGGAAAAACCCAAACCTTTATTCTTCAAACTAACTACATACTCAAAAATAGCTTGCAGAAATGCTCTGTGTGGGGGAATATTCCATTTCCTGCAACACAAAGCAAATTGCTTCCATTTGTGCCTATAAGATTGTTGAGGGCCTATGGGTATTTAATAGAACCTCATTGATCTTATAAAAGATGGCTTGTAACTCAACATCAAAAAAAGTAAGATCATGTCATCTGGTCCCATCACTCCTTGGCAAATAGAAGGGGAAGTCATGGAAGCAGTGACAGAATTGACATTCCTGGGATCCAAGATCACTGCAGACGGTGACTGCAGCCATGAAATTAAAAGATGCCTGCACCTTGGGAGGAAAGTGATGGCAAATCTAGACAGCATAATGAAAAGAAGAGACATCACCCTGCCAACTAAAGTCCATATGGTCAAAGCGATGGTATTCCCAGTAGTAATGTATGGCTGCAAGAGTTGGACCATAAGGAAGACCAAGCGCCGAAGAATAGATGCTTTCAAATTATGGTGCTGGAGAAGACTCCCTTGGACTACAAGGAGACCAAATCAGTCAATCCTAAAAGAAATCAACCCTGACTGTTCCCTGGATGAGATGGTTATCAGTGTTATTGATGCATGAAATTGAGCAGACTCCAGAGGATGATGGAGGACAGGAGGGCATGGCATGATGTGGACCATGGGGTCGCGAGTATTCGGAGTGGACTGTGCAACTGAACAACAACAACAGCAATTAATAAGTTTTCTACTATTTCCTGTGTTCTTTTTTATGTTGGTATTTAAAATAAGTTTTCAAATTTACTTAAGTCACATTTCTACAGAATAAAAAAATTATATTCTGTGCATGAAACTATGCTCAGTATATAACAATATCTTATCCATTTCTATCATATTTGTGTAAAAACCTAATAGTTTGTCTTTAGTGAATATCGACTCTATTTGTACCCTTTCCCACCAACTATATTAATCTCTTGTTCTTTAAGATTTTCTGTTGATTTTAATTCATTTTTGTTATCTAACAAGTTCTCATATCTCAATAACATTTTTTTGCAATACATTTCGATTTCTAAAAGCTTCCAGTGGTGAAACCCATTTGGGTATCTTGGTACAAAATAATCTTTTAATGCTTTCCCATACCATCAGTAAAGATTTCCTGATCAAATGTTGTTTAAAATAGCTGTGTGTATCTGATTTTCCATACCACATAAATGCATACCAACCCAATAACAGATCATGCCCTTCCAAAGTTAATATTCTAGTATTTTCTAATGTGATCCATTCTTTTAACCATGTCAGTGCTGCTGCTCTGTAATATAAAAGCCAGTCCAGTAACACAAGTCCAGCTCTTTAGCATCTTGTAAAGCCTTTATTTTTATTCTTGGTCTTTACTCTGCCATATAAATTGTGACATTACTTCATCAAGTTGTTTAAAATACCATTGATTCTGAAAAATTGGTATTGTTTGAAATAAAAAGATTAATCGTGGGAGAATATTCATCTTTATTGTAGCTATTCTACCCATCAAGGATAATTGTAATTTTTTCCATTTTTCCAAGTCTTTTTAAATTTCTATCATAAGTTCCATATAGTTATCTTTCAACAAAGAGCTACATCTGTTTGTGATATTTATTCCTAGATATTTTGCTTTCTTTTGTGATTGAAAACCAGATTTCTCTTGTAACTGTTGCACTTGATCATTATCCATGTTTTTGGTTAACACTTTTGTCTTGTTCAGGTTAATCTTCAATCCAGGTACATTTCCATATTCCAGTAATGTTGTCAATAGTTTCGCAATTGAATCCAGTGGGTTTTCCAGAATAAATACCAAGTCATCTGCAAAAGCTTGTAGTTTACATTCTTCTCCTCTTATTTTAACTCCTCTGATGTATCTATCTTCTCTAACCATATTGTTCAGTACTTTCAGTAGAAATATGAATAGTAATAGTGAAAGTGGACAGCCTTATCTAGTTCCTTTTTGAATTTCAATGTTTTGTGATAAATTACCATTAATGAAAATCCTAGCTCTTTGCTTAGTATAAACTGTTTTAACCATTGTAAAAAATTCTGTACCACATTGAGAGGTTAACAGTTGTACCAACATAAAACTCCAGCTGACATTATCAAACGCTTTTTCAGCATCCAGAAAAATTAAAGCCATCTGTTTCTCCGAATGGGCTTCAAAGTATTCAATAATGTTTAAGACAGTTCTTACATTATTTCTAGGCTGTCTTTTGGGTAGAAAACGTGCTTGATCTTGATGAATTATCTGTATCAATATTTTCTTCAGTCGTAGCTAAAATAGAGGCATCAATTTTATAATCCACATTTAATAATGAGATGGGTCTATAATCTTTAATCTCTTTCTCATCCGATTTTTTGTTCATGTATCAAGGTTATTAAGGCTTCATTCCAAGTATCAGGTGTTTTCCCTTCTTCTCTTACATTCTGTATAACGTATTTTAAAGGTAATGTCAGTTGATCTTCAAATAAGTGGTAAAATTCTACTGTTAAACCGTCAGGGCCTGGTGTTTTTCCTTTTTTTTGTTTTTTTATTGCGTCAGTGATTTCACAGATTAATTCGATTATTTAAAATTTTCCTTTGTTCCTCATTGAATCTGTTGGTATTATATTTCTTTAAAAATCTTTAATCTCTTCTGGTGTAGCTTCTCTTTTTTGATATAGGTTTCTATAAAATGTTTCAATTATTTTTTTTAGCTCTATGGGTGTATTTTTTTCATTTCCTTCCTCATCTTTTAAGATTTTTGTGTATCTGTTTTCGTTTTCTTTTCGTAAGTTGTATGCTAGCCATCTTGTTAGTTTATTTGCATTTTCAAAAAAGTTTTGCTTTGCATAGATAATTTTTGGCTATTTCTTCTGTAGATAAACAGTTCATTTGGTGCTGTAAAAGTTTTAGTTTCACTCTTGCTCAGCTGAAGTGTCTTGCTTTAACTTATCTTCCTGCTTCCTGATCTGTTCTTTAATTTGCGAGAATTTTTCCACTTTTTGTTTTTTCATGTGTGCTGCTTCTCTAATTATCCAACCTCTTCTGTATGCCTTAAATGTATCCTATACTTTTCTGATAGAAATGTCTGGTTGTATGTTTTACTGAAAGAACATTTGAAACTCTTTTTTTGTCTGTTACAAATTTTTGATTTTTCAATAAAAATGTATTGAGAGTCCATCTACTTTTCTCTGGAGCATCTTGTAGTATAAGCATAAGGAGAATTATGATCTGCAAATATCACTGGTAGAATTTCCACTTCCATTAAATCATTTATAATTGTTGAGGAGATCCAACACATGTATATCCTTGACCATGATTTATGTCTTGCTGGATAAAAAGTACAGTCCTTCTTTTTTGGATTTCTGATTTTCCTTCTCTTTAGGTACCCCTAAAGCTTCTTCCCAGAGGGCCAACTTTAAATGCAGGGCGTGTTCTTGACTAGCTTTGGGGTAAAAGCCTGCGTATTCATCATTTTGGGCCATTTTGGTACCACAAGACTTGCATTTTTTGAATAGTGCCACCATCACATGAAGAATTCCTTGCAGAAATTCATGGTAGATTGTTGAAATCAGTGAGGTAAAAGTCACTGAGGTAAATAAGAAGCTGAAATATGTCTTTTCCCAATGGTGGCAGAAAAAAGACTGAGGGAAGTATGCTCCTCCCCCCCTTCATCACGTGACCTTTTGGATGGGAAAGATCTCATGACTCTTCTCCTCCAAAAGGAGGGGGAGCACTCAGTTTTTACGTTCTAGAATCTGTTGGAAAACTTCTCCACAGCATGTCTGCTACTGCACAGTCCCATGTGGGACGGCACCAATGACACGAAGATGAACAGAAGAATTCCTTATGTGAAGAGCACGAGACTTGATTGGCACAACCTGCACAATCAGTGACAAAAGCAGAACTGAGGGTAAGAGGTGCTGTTGCACAGGAGCATACGGCTGAAGGCAGAAATGAGTTTATGGCTCCAGCATGCAGCATCCTTTTCCTGCGGAACATTCGCTACTCACAGCCACCTCTTTTGGTAAAAGAACCCAGGTTTCTGCACCCTATACAAACACACAAGCTAATTATCCATGTTAATATGAATTTACATTTACATGTTTGTGGGGGTGTAGTAACAGACCCACTTCTTGTCCCTTCTTACTCGCTGGTATACACATTTGAAGCTTGCTGTCGAGCTGTGGTATGACATGTCTAAAAAAATGTGACATGCACTATTGTTGTCAAACTCCAAGAAAGCATCCATGCTTTATTTTTTCCCCTTAAAATGAAGTCCATGACTTCAATAGACTTAGCAGGATATAACTCTGCTTGTTAAGATGCTGTTAAGGTGTTTTGTTTTGGGTTTTTCAAGCTATCTGTGGGATACAAATATTTAAAAAGTAATCAATTAACTAAACAATGATGCATTCTTTGTATATATTTTTAACAGGCTCCCTGATAATAATCCAGAATAATGACCTGAACAAAGAGCACAAAGAACAACAGATGCATCAAGTAGACACAAAATGGCTGGAATACTAATTACTGAGACACATACAAGTAAATCAAAGCACAAAAAGGCATAGGCAAAACTCACTGTTATTACAGACACCAGAGGAGTCATTTCAAATGAAAAATGGAAGGCCTGTCATGTGCTTTAAGATCCTCAAAAGAAACCTATATCCAACCACCACCACCCAACATGCACAAAAGAAAGGCCCACAAGCAGAGAGATTTATAACTGTAGTGTGAAGGACTCTGTACCTCTACTAACCATCATCCACCCATCTTAGGGATTCTGTTTTACCCACAACTATAGGTACAGCCTTAAGTATAAGGGAAATGGACTAAAAAAGGGTTGTTTACCTGTAACTATTGTTCATTGAATATCTTTTCTGCAGGCACACATGTACAGACCTGCCTAGCGGTAGATTTTTACAACTCTGAGCCTCCAGGGGGTGCTGCGCACTGGAGCTATAACCTTGTCTTCACCTCTAGTCACATGCTCTTGTGCAGCAGCACAATCCCTCCATGCCACCAAAAGCATGTAGTGGGGGCAGGAGGGAGTGTATGTGTGCCTGCACAGAATATACTCAATCTGGAACATCTTGGTCAAGGAACACTTCTCCTCCGGCAACAGTTCTATGAATGGCCACATATGCTCCCAAAGAAACAACTGGTAGCCAGCCATTATAACTTTGTAATTGGCCACCTTGAAACTTAAAAACGCAGATGCATAAACCTTCCGACCTATGGTATCTAGCTTGCAACCCTCCTTGTAAATTGGGGCAGCATGGTATGATTGTTGTCCCTTGGATTGCATCTCCTCCACCATGAGAGAAGATGGAAGTGAATGTGTAGAAAAGTAGTTAAAGCAGGGGTGTAAAACATGTGGCCCAGGGGCTGGTACTGGCCTGTCCACGGCTCTTATCCAGCCCACAAGCAACTGGTGCAAGAGAAGGAAGGTAGGAGGCTGCTGGGGGGGGGAGACATGGGCCTACACAGTGAGGTGTGTGTGGTCGCAGCATTCAAGAAATGAAAAGAAATGGCTAGAGGTGGGTATGGTATCCCTTGGGAAACACCTAGTCTTGCATATGATTAAATACTTTTATTGGGGCTTTCATGGATTCTCCACTAAATCAATTGCTTTCATTTGTAGGAATCAATTGATTTTGTTTGCATTTTGATAATGATACAATATTAATTGGATTTGCCTATGTTATTTATACAGTTTATATCTCCAGTACTTCACATTACATTTTATTGCAGACATGGCCCGGCCCAATAAAATAACTTTTATGTCAGATCTGGCCCTCATAACAAACATGTTTGACAACTCTGTGTTAAAGGATTCCTTTTTGACCCTGTAGAGTTGCTTGATGCATTTGGCGCTCAGTTGGTCTGATGCCAGGCGCTGCCAAACCTGCAATGTAACGTTCTTCAATCCCACCAGAACTGGAAATGCATTTAAACCTGGAGAGTCTAAGTATAAGCAGCTTGTGCTCCATTGCGGAGGTCTCTATCTCCAACTACTGTGCCATTCTGGTCATTTATTCCCCATACATCTTTAAATCTTCCATTGGTGATGCGGAGGAAGAATCATCCATGTAAGAATCACCCATGTGCTCATTGGGGCTCAGATCCAAGGCAGAGCCCACAGATTTAACAGCTCTATCGACTTCCTTGTTGAAATTAGGAGAGGGGGGCTGTTAAATACTGGGTTCCGTGGATGAACAGACCCCACTACTAGTGATCAGCTCTACTTTATTAGTGATTTCAGCAAGTACAAGACTGAACTCCAGGGCCACAGCCCTGTTTAAATAGCATGCAATTGCTACACCCAAACACTCCCCACTCCCAACAATAGGCTATTTACATAACATTACTTCTTGATTGGTTACTTCCAGAGTCCTGGTGGGCTCCAAGGCTTCTTGGGCTGCAAGCTCAGCCAGTCTCTGGTAGAACAATCCTGGAATGTTTCAGTCCCAATACATAACAGGGGCTGAACTGAACCCGATGCAGAGGGTGGGTAGTGGTAAGGGCGGTACCCATACAGGTACTCAGTTGTATCCACACGTCTGTGTGCACTGATCTCCCACTCCTCCAAGTTCTGAGGAGACATAGAGTAGGGATTTGAGGGCCATCTAGCCAGCACAGGTGGATGAGGCCATGTTCCATCTCAGTGCAGGCAAGAAGTTGACCCAATGGCACCTTGTGGTCAACCACCCCTTCTGAAAGCAAGGTGGGTAGGGAGCTCTGATCTGGAGGTGTTCTGGGGCCCTGTTCCAAGGACAGCCCTGGCTCTGGAGTGAAAACTCTCAATTTCCTCTGGGAGCTCTCTTTCGACTTCTCCTTCCCCCTTTCTGCGTTTTTGGTAGGGGGCTAAGAGGAGGCACGGCATCTGTATGGAAAACATGAGCCTGACCAGGTTCTCTGACACCTGAAGCCAGGGGCAAAGCTGAACAGGTCGAAACCAATAAGGCGGTTGGAAATGACTTGTCCTTAGAGGTGGGGGGATTCTGAGGCCTTGAGCACCCTTTTCCCACAACATCACCATGAGTTATAGGGATCTCTCCCCCATGAGCTTTTGGGGTAAACTCTAAACAGGCCTTACACATGGACCCGGAGTGGCTTTCCCCCAGGCAGAAGAGACACAGCTCATGTTCATCCGTCTATGCCATTTTCGCACTGCCCCAGGTGCATTTCTTAAACAATGCCTTTTGTGCCATTTCAGGACCAACACCCAGGAAGGCAATGGCAGTAGAAGGAAGACTTCTGCCGTGAAGAAACTGGAGACTCGATCGACACAACCTACTTTCTTGGTGGCAAAGAAAGAACTGAGGGTAAGAGGTGCTGCTGTGCGGGACCACATGGCTGGAGGCAGAGGCAAGTTTACAGCTCCAGCACGCAGTGTCCCCTGGAGGCTCAATGCTGTAAAAACCTGTCAGTAGACAGGCCTCTGCTTGTGAAGTTCCCATGGGGGACTGCACAGAAGATCAACAATGAACTCTTGTTGGTGAAATATGGTGTGATGGGAGAACACTACCACTACTGGAGCTGGGTGATAGTCTACCAGATGAATGTGGAACCACAGCCACAGCTAGGACAGAGAGCTGCTGCCTCTAGAAGGATGAGGGAATGATGCAACTGTTGGATATTCTAAACTCTGCATGCAAGAGGATCTGGGAGGGAAAGGGTTAAGAGAATTCTCTCACTCAGGTACACTTGGCAGTTGGCACCACCTTCTCATCAGTTAGATGCTGAGCCTCTCTGGCCCTTGCTTGCCTTCTGTTTCATCTTATATAGGACCTGTCTTCTTCTCTCTCTCTTACCTGGGCTTGGAACTGTAGCAAGTTAACCTTTTTGAAGTTAATCTGATAGCAATAAATTAAACATACCTACATGAATATTTATAGCAGATGTGCTTCTATGTTTGTAAGTAAATATTTTTCTTGTTACCACTAGAGTCAATCTTTGTAATTTATTTGAACAGTATATTCTCCTTACCTGGAAAAGGTGGAGGATCAAGGATACTGTGTAAAGCTTCTGTGCTCCAAGGCATTGTTTTTGTTTTGTTTTTACATTTAACCCAACAGCAATGACTTGGTGGGATGAGTATGGCTCTATACCAGGCACTCTGATACCACCTAACATAATTCTTAGTGTTAGGTAGATAAAAGCTGGTTTTATTGTATTGTGTTCTGTGTAACTTCTCGTAATCTGTTGGCTATATTCATATTAACTTGTCTATTCTTCTAATAAACTTTATAAATATTTTTAATAACATCAGTCTGGTTATTTGTGTGCTCTTGCCCTGAGAACCCAGAGGGCCAGCCTGTTCATCTCCTTGACACCACCTCCACCTCAGACAAGCCCCAGACAGTGCTCACACATGGTTTAAGATCAAAGCAGATTACGCACAAAACATGCCTCTTACACAATTTCAGTCACAATCATTAAATTGTAAACAGACCCTTCACTATCAACCCTGACCTGCCAACCACAGAAATTTAGAGTCTGTGTAACCTTACTATATCAGCTTCCCTTGTTGTTGTTCAGTCGCACAGTCGAGTCCGACTCTTCGCGACCCCATGGACGAGCTCTCTCCAGGCCTTCCGGTCTTCTGCCGTCCTCTGAAGTTGGCTCAACTTCATGTTCGTTGCATCGATGACACTGTCTAACCATCTCATCCTTTGCCGTCCCCGTCTTCTTTGACCTTCAATCTTTCCAAGCATCAGGGTCTTCTCCAGTGAGTGCTCCCTTCTCATTTGGTGGCCAAAGTATTTGAGCTTCAGTTTCATTATCTGGCCTTCCAGGGAACAGTCAGGGTTGATTTCTTTGAGGATTGACTGATTTGTTCTTCTTGCAGTCCAAGGGACTCTCAAGAGTCTCCTCCAGCACCATAGTTCAAAAGAATCTATTCTTCGGCGCTCGGCCTTCCTTATAGTCCAGCTCTCGCAGCCATACATGACTACTGGGAATACCATTGCTTTGACCATGCGGACTTTTGTTGGCAGGGTGATGTCTCTACTTTTTATCATGCTGTTTAGGTTCGCCATCGCTTTCCTCCCAAGGAGCAGGCGTCTTTTAATTTCATGGCTGCAGTCACAGTCTGCGGTGATCTGGGATCCCAGGAACGTGAAGTCTGTCACTACTTCCACAGCTTCCCCTTCTATTTGCCAAGGAGTGATGGGGCCGGATGCCATGATCTTAGTTTTTTTGATGTTGAGCTTCAAGCCCACTTTTGCGCTCTCCTCTTTTACTCTGAGCAAGAGGTTCTTTAGATCCTCTTCACTTTCAGCCATTAGAGTGGTATCATCTGCATATCTGAGGTTGTTGATCTTTTCCCCAGCAATCTTAATTCCCGCTTGTGATTCATCCAGGCCAGCATTTCGCATGATGTACTCTGCATATATATTAAATAAGCAAGGTGACAGTATACATCCTTGTCGTACTCCTTTTCCTATGCTGAACCAATCAGTTGTTCCGTATCCGGTTCTAACTGTCGCTTCTTGGCCCTTATACAGGTTTCTCAAGAGACATGTGAGGTGGTCTGGTACTCCCATCTCTTTAAGGACCTGCCATAGTTTGTTGTGATCCACACAGTCAAAGGCTTTAGCATAGTCAATGAAGCAGAAGTAGATATTTTTCTGGTACTCTCTTGCTTTCTCCATAATCCAGCGAATGTTGGCAATATGATCTCTCGTTCCTCTACCTCTTCGAAACCCAGCTTGTACTTCTGGTAGTTCTCTATCCACGTACTGTTGAAGCCTAGCTTGTAGGATCTTGAGCATGACCTTGCTAGCGTGTGATATGAGTGCAATTGTGCGATAGTTTGAACATTCCTTGGCATTGCCCTTCTTTGGGATTGGAATGTATACTGATCTTTTCCAATCCTGTGGCCACTGTTGCGTTTTCCAAATTTGCTGGCAAATGGAGTGCAGAACTTTAACAGCATCCTCTTCTAAGACTTTGAATAGCTCAGCTGGGATACCATCACCTCCACTAGCTTTGTTGTTAGTAATGCTTTCTAAGGCCCATTTAACTTCACATTCCAGGATGTCTGGCTCGAGGTCAGTGATTATACCGTCGTGGTTGTCAAGGACATCGAGGTCTTTCTTGTATAGTTCTTCTGTGTATTCTTGCCATCTTTTCCTAATCTCTTCTGCTTCTGTTAGGTCCCTACCGTTTTTGTCCTTTATCATGGCCAGCTTTGCATGGAACGCTCCCTTGATTTCTCCAATTTTCTTGAAGAGATCTCTAGTCCTTCCCATTCTATTGTTTTCTTCTATTACTTTGCACTGTTCATTCAGGAAGGCCTCCTTATCTCTCCTTGCTGTTCTCTGGAAATCTGCGTTCAGTTGGGTAAATCTTTCCTTTTCGCCTTTGCCTTTCGCTTTCCTTCTTTCCTCTGCTATTTGTAAAGCCTCATCAGAAAGCCATTTTGCTTTCTTGCATTTCTTTTTCTTTGGTATGGTGGTGATTGCTGCCTCCTGTACAATGTCACGAACCTCCGTCCATAGTTCTTCAGGCACTCTATCTATCAAATCCAGACCCTTGAATCTATTCTTCACCTCTACTGTATATTCATCAGGGATGCGATCTAGGTCAAACCTGAATGGCCTCGTGGTTTTCCCAATTTTCTTCAGTTTAAGTCTGAATTTTGCAATGAGTAGCTCATGATCTGAACCACAGTCAGCTCCAGGTCTTGTTTTTACTGACTGGATAGAGCTTCTCCATCTTTGACTGCAAATTATATAGTCAATCTGATTTCGGTGTTGCCCATCTGGTGATGTCCATGTGTAGAGTCGCCTCTTAGGTTGTTGGAAAAGGGTGTTCGCTATGACCAGTGTGTTCTCTTGACAAAACTCTGTTAACCTTTGCCCTGCTTCATTTTGCTTTCCAAGGCCAAACTTGTCTGTTATTCCAGTTACCTTTTGACTTCCTACTTTAGCATTCCAGTCCCCTATGATGATGAGGACATCATTTTTTGGTGTTAGTTCTAGGAGGTGTTGTAGGTCTTCATAGAACCGGTCCACTTCAGCCTCTTCTGCATCAGTGGTTGGGGCATAGACTTGGATTACTGTGATGTTGAATGGTTTGCCTTGGAATCGGACAGAAATCATTCTGTCATTTTTGAGATTGTATCCCAGTACTGCCTTTTGCACTCTCTTGTTGACTATAAAGGCCACACCATTTTTTCTACGAGATTCCTGGCCACAGTAGTAGATATAATGGTCTTCTGAGTTAAATTCGCCCATTCCTGTCCACTTTAGTTCACTGATTCCTAGGATATCGATGTTCAGTCTACCACGTCAAGTTTACCTTGATTCATAGATCTTACATTCCAGGTTCCTATGCAGTATTGTTCTTTGCAGCATCGGACTTTCCTTTCACCATCAGACACATCCACAACTGAGCGTCCTTTCGGCTTTGGCCCAGCCGCTTCACTCTTTCTGGGGTTACTTGTACTTGTCCTCTGCTCTTCCTCAGTAGCATATTGGACACCTTCCGACCTGAGGGGCTCATCTTCCGGCGTCATATCTTTTAGCCTTTTGATACTGTCCATGGGGTTTTCTTGGCAAAAATACTGGAGTGGGTTGCCATTTCCTTCTCCAGGTGGATCACGCTTGGTCTGAGTTCTCTGCTGTGGCCTGTCCGTCTTGGGTGGCCCTTCACGGCATAGCCCACAGCTTCATTGAACTGCGCAAGCCCCCTCGCCACGACAAGGCAGTGATCCATGAGGGGGATCAGCTTCCCTAGGCACTACCAAATTATTCTTCCAATTAGAATATGTAATCTGATCTACATCCTAAAAAGAATACTGATTACATTGGATGCAACCCACCCATGATGGGTCAACAACAATGCCTTTATATCTCTGAAAAGTGACTGTATGTAATGTTTTATCAAGCGGGAATTAAGATTGCTGGGGGAAAAGATCAACAACCTCAGATATGCAGACAATACCACTCTAATGGCCAAAAGTGAAGAGGACCTAAAGAGCCTCTTGCTCAGGGTAAAAGAGGAGAGCGCAAAAGTGGGCTTGAAGCTCAACATCAAAAAAACTAAGATCATGGCATCCGGCCCCATCACTCCTTGGCAAATAGAAGGGGAAGTCGTGGAAGTAGTGACAGACTTCACGTTCCTGGGATCCCAGATCACCGCAGACTGTGACAGCAGCCATGAAATTAAAAGACGCCTGCTCCTTGGGAGGAAAGCGATGGCGAACCTAAACAGCATGATAAAAAGTAGAGACATCACCCTGCCAACAAAAGTCCACATGGTCAAAGCAATGGTATTCCCAGTAGTCATGTATGGCTGCGAGAGTTGGACTATAAGGAAGGCCAAGCGCCGAAGAATAGATTCTTTTGAACTATGGTGCTGGAGAAGACTCTTGACTTGGTCTGAGTTCTCTGCTGTGGCCTGTCCGTCTTGGGTGGCCCGGAGCACTCACTGGAGAAGACCCTGATGCTGGGAAAGATTGAAGGTCAAAGAAGACGGGGACGGCAAAGGATCAGATGGTTAGACAGTGGCATAGATGCAACGAACATGAAATTGAGCAAACTTCAGAGGATGGCGGAAGACAGGAAGGCCTGGCGTGATCTGGTCCATGAGGTCGCGAAGAGTCGGACTCGACTATGCGACTGAACAACAAATACAGATTATCACTATCCCTGTAAACTAAAATCTTGAGGCAAAAATCTCTATGGATCACCCCTGAATAAAACCTGTATAAAAGCCCATACTGTTCACTGAATCTTTCCATACAATGTCCTGAAGAGATACGAGAGTAAGTATGAGTGAAGAGGATCTGAGACTGAATCGTTCCTTTCAAGAGAGCCTGATCTTATGAATTCCAGCCAAATTAACTTTCAATGAGTTTGAGACAGTGATCAGGACACCAGACACATGAGCACTTAAAATTCATATGACTGAAATCAAACTTTAGGGAGGGGGATTCAATATCTTCTAGTCTCGTTATTCCTAATCTAGCAAATAGGAAACGCTTTTGAAGCGTTTTAGCATATATAGGAAAAATTAATATGAGGAGCTGCGGTGGCTCAAGTGGTTAAGACGCTGAACTGCAGGCTGTGGAAGGTCAGTAGTTCAGCGGTTCAAGACCCGGGTGCCGCAAGACAGGGTGAGCTCCTGTCTCTAGTTCCAGCTCCTGCCAACCTAGCAGTTCGAAAGCAAGAAATTGCAAGTAGATAAATAGGGACCACTTCGGTGGGAAGGTAACAGCGTTCCGTGCACCTTGGTGTTTAGTCATGCCGGCCACATGACCACGGAAACGTCTTCGGACAGCGCTGGCTCTTCGGCTTTGAAACGGAGATGAGCACCGCAACCCTAGAGTCGGATTCGACTGGCTTTCGAGCAAGGGAACCTTTACCTTTACCTTTAATATGAGTGGGTATTATTAGTTCCCTGCTGCTCCCATTTTTCATAGAATTATTATATGATAATACACCTCTAGATTCAATTCTGCTTTAAGAAAAGTATGTAATCTCATTTTCTATTATCTATGTTTTAGAAATCTGTTCATTCCATCAGGTTATCCTGCAGTCTTTGGTCAGAGTATTCATGTACACAGTCCCACAGAGATACATGAAGGAACAGTAACACAAATCGAATAATTCAGATCTTTAATATGTTATTCAACATATCAGCTCTTCTGTATCTGCAGCAAGCAAAATCTTAACAGGTGAACAAATAAATGATAGGCACGTAAGTAAAATCTAAGTCTATCAATATAGCTGCAGGCTGCAAATCATCGCAACAAACCTTTCTTTTGATTGTCCTTAGTATAGTATCTTTAGCCAAGATACACAACATGTATACTAGTGGTCTACAATATTAATGATGGAAAAATGCAAGACAACCTTTAGCAAGACGGTGTTGTCCTAGATTTGACTAGCCATGCTAAGGACTTTGGTATGAACACCACTGCTAGTCAAACTTAGTCCAATCAAACTTCCTCAATTGCACAGGAGGCAAGTTACTAATTTGACTGCCTGAATACTGTCTCTTAAACTTTGTCTTAAAGACATGCCAAGCTGCTCTCCAGCAGCACAGCAGCCATCTGCGCTGTAGGGCCAGATCATGCCTTGATAGTAACAATCAACAAACTTAACCACAGGACAATCCTAAGGAAAAGTACATCCTAAGTCCACCGAAGTTAATGGAAGAAGCAAATATCTCCTGGGTTCATGGCCAGGTCATTAAAATAACTGACGTCATGCATGGAATCACTTGCATTTTCTCCCTTCTTTGAGCCTGCATACTTAGACACAGCCTTTCAATGGCTGACACTGAAGAACCTGAATTATCTGCTTATAGCACCTGAGCAGTCTGTCACGGCAGGGCCAGGGGGCGTGCGGCAAACAAGCAAAGTCCAAATTCAGTCCGAGGTCAAGCCGAGTAAAGCAAGCAGCACAGTTCCAAATGCAGTGTCAGACATACCATCAGTCAAGGTCCATAAATCACAACATAGCCAGATAAGCGCAGAGACGAAAGCAGGGTCAACGATGCAGAGTTTCAAAGGAGCCGAGGGTTCAAAGCCGAGGATCAAACCGACAAGGGTTTCACGGAGTCAGGAGCAGGAATACACGGAAGTTTGGTCCTGTCAAGCGAAGTTGCCAGCACAAATTCCTCCCAGCAGCAGGCTTGATGATATACTGTGCTGGCCAATAACCTCGTTAATTGGCAGGGAGCAAGGTTAAGCTTCTGTCAGTACTCAGGGCTGAGCGAACGTCTTGCACGCATGCATGCAGCCCGGCGTCATTCTTTCAATTCCTGTCTCCGTTGACTCCGGAGCCTGGTCACAGCTGGCGGTGAGTCAGGTGGTGAATCACTGGGCTGAAGCAGAGCCTGATCCTGTGCAGGTGTTTTCTGGGAGGCTCTATCCTCCTCGTTACTTAGAGAGCTTTCTGCTACAGGAGCCAGTTCCTGACTATAAGTCTCTGCTTCAGTATATTCCTCAGGAGCTTGTGGTGCCAACTCCACTTGTTCCTGGCTGTCAGGTGTCTCATCAGGATCGTCATCAGGGGCAGGCATGACATAGTCAGTAGAATGTATTTGTTAAGTAATTACAAGAACTAATTGTGAGATTAATTATGTTCATTGGTAGGCAGACAGCAAAGGCATATACAGATACCTAAATAGTAAGACTCCGATTAAAACATCTCAAATTCGTCTTTTTTATAGCTATGTGACTTATAACCATTTGAAAAGGAGGCAGCAAATGAGGGAGGCAACCACTTCAACAAATCAGTCTAACTATGAGAGCAAGAAGTTTAATTGTACAAATAAACACAACTAAATATGAACAGATCAGAACATCTTAGAGGATTGTCTTCCTTGCTGTGACTACAAAGCTGGAAGTTGTCACAAACGTGTCTTGTTTTGTGTGTGTGCGTGTGTCCATTCTTTGGGTGCCACCACCCCAGACTGAAAACCCTCTGAGGATCTCGAGGAGGCACACCATACTCCCTTTCAGTGCCCCATCCCAACAACAACAACCCTGTGAGATGGGCCAGGCTGAGTGACCAGCCCCAGGTGAACCAGATGACAGTGTCCTGGCTCAGGAGAATGGGGGTCAGAACCAGGCTTTCCTAGATCTCCCCACCCCCAATTCTCATCCCTCCTGTGCTTCCCACAGAAGTGATGGAGTTGAGGGAAGGTCTGACTGAGAGGCTGTTCCTGAAACTTTCAGGGGGTGCTTTTTGTTCTCCCACAACTCCTTTTTTCTCATGGGCTGAGAACAGGTGGAGGGAGAAGGGAGGTCACTGTCCCCCCCCACCAACAATTACTCTGACTCCTGGCTCTGCAACTGTTCAGACATTCGGTGGCAACATCAGTGCGCATTTTTCCCATTGCTCCTCCACTTGCTTTTGAGACCAGGAGGTCTTTCCCCTCAGAGCGGCATGCACAAGACAGGCCAGTTGCCTCCCAATCCACATGCCGGCCCTCTTCCTCCTCTCTTCTGTGTTGAACCTGTCCCTTTTCTGGCTAATTCCACTCTGCACGCCCACTCTCACCAACCCCACTCACAGTCACCAGAAAAAAGTGAAGCTGGTTGGTACAGCAGTGGCAGGGCAGGCCATTCGGCTCCACCTGTCATGTAGCGGCTTCTCCAGTCCTTGCTGAGCTGTGATACAAGGAGACAGGAGGGGGGGAAACATGATGCCTCTTTCTCTGCTTCCTCTTTCACACACCCCCCACACACTATTTTACCTCAGCCTTGCAGCCCCACCCCCCAGCCATTTCCTGTCTATTTCTTGATAACTTTGACCACACATACACCACACCACATGTGCCTGTTCACCCCACCCCCCAGCAGCCTCCAGCCTTCTCTCCCTCACACCAGCTGCTCATGGGCCGCGTAAGAACTCTGGATGGGCCAGTTCCAGCCGTTGGGCTTTATTTATTTATTTGGCTTCTAGCTCTCCCTCCCCCACAAGCAGGTTCAGGGTGGGTCACAACAACAATAAATACATAACACAACATTTAAAATATAACAATTATTAAAACCCAGATCACAATAAAAACAATAGTCAATGACACCATTCAGCTGATTTGTCTCCATCTCCATCTGCTCCCAGAGTTTCCAGATGCTTGCAGGTGGACAACAACTGATACTGGGGAAACAGGTGGACAAAAGACAGTGCACATGACAACAGTGATGGGAAGGCCACTATAAATAAGTCTCCACCACCTCAACCATAGGCCTGGTAGAACATCTCGGTCAATGAATTCAGATATCTAGGAACTGTTTTCCAGCCAAACTTATCATGGTCCAAGCACATTAAATATCTTAAACAGAAAGTTGACCTTGCCTTACTAGCCTTGAAGACGTTTTTCTACATCCAAGGAGCACAATATGTGCCAGCAATGCTGAAAGCATACAAGACCTTAATACTGCTGCGCATACTATACGGTTCCCAAATCTGGTTCTTAGGTCCAACAGAGCAACTTGAAAAACTACAGCAAGCCTTCTTCCGTAAAATATTAACTTTACCACCATGCATCGCTTCTTGCAGTCGTAAGGCTTGAGTTAGGTTTCCCAAGAATCTCAACTCTGATCTGGGCTGTTGGAAATGCATTGCTTCTCTAGGGCCCGGTAGGGCCAAGTGGTTTTGGGACCCCGATCGTAGTGCTCCCTGGGGAACATGTGGGGAAACGCGGTCCCTTAGGTATGTAGGTCCCTGACCATATAGGGCTTTAAAGGTAACAACCAGCACCTTGAACCGGATTTGGTATGCTATAGGCATATAGAAGTTAAATAATATGGGAAAGAGAATCGCCGCTCGGGGGACGCTGCATACCAAAGGGTAACACAGTGAGACTCACTCCCCAAGCATAACCCTCTATCCCTAACTGTGGAGAAAAGAGACAAGCCATTATAAGGCTGTCCGACATGTTCCCACATTAGCGAGGAGGTGGGCCATAAGATCATAATCAACCGTATTGAATGCTGTTGTCAAATCAAGCAATAACAGCAGCACTGATCCGCCACCTATCATTTCTTTTCTTAAGTGAGCTTCTTGTGGAGATAGCCATAATGGTATTTTTGAACAAAATTTGGGTTTATACTTATTCCACACTCTCAAAATGGCATATCTAATATAACGGTTATGAAATTCCACATTGGCTTTAACTTTATCATACATCAAATATCCACGCCATCCAAATCCAATGAATGAAGATTTTTGTATCATCCAGAGCACTTTATGTTGTTATAAATGTTGTTTTTAACCTTGTTTTTATTATTTTAACTATTGGTATATGTTGCCCATTTGTGAGCCGCCCTGAGCCCGCTTGTGGGAAGGGTGGCTATAAATTTGAATAAGTAAATTTAAAAAATTAAAAATCTCAAATTATACCCTAATTCTAGTAATCTTTTATTTTTTAGCAAAACCCAGTCTTTCATCCATAGCAGATAACATGCCGCAAAATACAGTTTCAGATCAGGCAAATCCAAACCACCCCTTTTTTAAACATCTTGTATTGGTATGTATCTTATATTTAACTCTTGGTTTTTTTCCTTGCCATAGAAGTTTAGATATGTCTTTCTGCCATTGTTTAAATGGTACATCTGTTGTTTAAGACCTGGATTATCTGAAATACAAACAACATCCTATACTGATGTATACTGATGACCAGCACCATCAAAGAGTAGGTCTTCTATACACGTTCTGGTGTCTGGGGTCAATGCTGTGGACTTGAACCAGGAATGTAGTCTGAGTGTAGCGGCAGAGATTAGAGTCTTAGCAAACGTGTCCAGTACGTGCTTAGTGGAGCTGTTGCATGGCGAGCAACATGCCCTCTTTTTGAATCTTCCTAGGCATAGTCTTTTTGTCAGCAGGGAGTCCGGCAATGGTCTCAGACATTTGCTTCCGCAAAGAGTATCGGTAGCGGCTCATGCATGCTAAGTAATTGGCATTCTTGACTCCTAAGGTTGCCATGGAATAGAAGCATCTGCCAAATGCGTCCAGTTTCTTCCCTTCTTTGTCGTAAGGGGTGGAATGTGTATGCTTGATTCTAGAGGAGGAATTTACCACCAGTGAGTTGGGTTTGGGATGTGAGAACAAGAATTCTGCTCCCAGTTCTTGGATTTTATACATGTGGTCCAGTCGTCTTGAGAAGATGGATGTAGATGCTGGTTTGTCCCATGGTTGTTTTGCAGCTTGAAGCATGACTGTGGTCATAGAGAGTGCCACAGCCATTGATGTGTCGAGCTAGACAATATTGAAGACTGTATTGGTCACCTTTGGATGTGGCTGGATAACAGAGAGACCTAAGGAGTGTGCCATCCTTTTGACAAGGTCTCCATATGACTTCAGATCCTTGGATGGAGAGATGGGTAAGTCATTGGCAGTGTGAGTAGGGGGTAATGGTTCCGACTCTGGGGAATGATGGACTGAATAGGCATTGTCCAATTCCCTTCCCCGGACGCTGTGATCAGATTCGGAGATGTCCAATTCGGCTTGCACAGGGTTCATGGAGGCTTTGCTCTTGTTAGCGGTCGACATTGATGTTCCCATCAATATCAATTAGGGCTGACCTGTCGGCTTTGGTATGGGTTTTTGTAAGCGTCGAGGTACCAACATCAGTGCATCAGCCTTATTCTTGGGCGCCACCCATATTGGTGACCTGGAGCAATATGAAATTGTAGAATGCTGGTCCTAATCTGGTGGTCCTCGCATCTGGAGTCATGGGAAAGGTGGAGGGTATGTGCTGTAGAAGAATTGGAATTGTCTCTGATCCCATGGCAATGTGAATTGCATATGCCATTGTTGGGGATCATAGATGGCACCCATCTCTTGATCTGGGGCGCCATGGTGCATGTCATCATGTGCAGTCCAGGACCAGTGGCAATGGGGGCAGGTGGGTGCCGGTGGCGGAGAGCTGTTTCTGCTTGTCAATCCCAACGAGGTTGCAACACGTCGTGGTGTAGTTTTGCTACCAGGGAGTTCACCCGATCCATCTGTTGTTGAGTCAGTGCCGACTGGATGGAGATTGGGTCTAGTGCTCTTGGCACTGTCTCCGCATCTGCAAGGTGATACATTCGGTCCTGCGCAGGGCTCTTGGCCTGAAGTTGCAGACCAGGGCGTGCCTCTTTGCCCCTGTGTGACCCATGAACCTTTTGCGTTTCTTCGCAGGACAGTCCGACGTCACGGCCAAGCCTGGCCTCTTCGACACCAAGGTCCCAGAGTCGGGCGGGGTCCATGTCGATGGCTTCAATGGAGTAGAGTGACGAGCCGGGGTCGGCAACTGATCAGTCAATCCCTCAGCTGATGCGGACTTAGTGGCCATTTTGGGTGGGGCCAGGGCTGACTCAAAGAGTGTGGCTTGCAATCGAGCAGCTCTGTTTTTCCTGGTTTGCCTTGAAAATTTAGCTCAGTGAGGGCAAGTGTCTGTCTGATGGGCCTCACCAAGGCGCAGCAAAAATAAGGAGTGGTTGTCCGTTGCAACAGTTTGCTCCTGCAGCGGGAATACCGCTTGAAAAAAACCCACATAGACCAAGGAAGAAAGAGATGAAAGAGTTCATTGGTAGAGTAAGGAGAACGGAGATAGAGTAAAGAAGACGTTCACCGACCGGAGCAACAGAGGAAACGTCCTATTCACACAGCGGTCAGAAGAGAACTGGCGAAATCTCTACACCCCACCCTGGGCATGCGCAGTGGAGTTCCTGGGCATGTGCAGAGAGGGGGCACGAAAGATCCTTTAGGAGCTTTGAAGTCACCGCTTGGGGTCAGCACAGGCATCTGGAGTCTCAAGGATGTGATGCAGAGACCACAAAGAAGATCATGGAGAACATTTATGAGAATGTAATGAAATGGCTGCCAGGCAGAGGCAGCAGTGTATTTTAAAATGGATGCCAGCCTGGTAGTCCTTAGGAGAAGGGAGGTACTCCATAGGAAACAATGGAGCTGCCATACCTCCCTGCCTACAGTTCCCAGAAGCTTTAGGGAAAACAGTGGGAAAATATGGACACACCCCAGGGGCGAAGCCAAGGAGATAAAGGCTTTGGGTCCTGAGGGGGGAATTCAGTCTTCAGCCTTTGGCTCAGTGTGGACGGCAGCTTCAAGGGAGCGTACAGGTGGGGGCTCCTGTTGCCTCAAAACTCCAGGGCATCCAGGCCACTATAAAACGTGGTGGACAGCCAGGAAGGTAACAGTACAAGTGACCAGTCCAGTGAAGGGCTGGGGTTTTTCCACAACAACAGGAGGGGGAAAGCAAAACCCATCCTGAGGCCAACAACCTCCAGAGATAGAGAGGGTGTGTGTAGGGGACAGAGGAATGGCGTTTTAAATCGTATTTATTTTCTGCCCAGGTTGTGTTAATGTGCTTGTGTTTATTTTCTGCGCTTAACTTGTACATAATTAAAATAAACCTTTTTGAGTTAAATAAGACCTGGTGTGCCTTGACCACCCAGTCCTCCCCACTCAGCACATTGCCAGGGGCAAAGGGAGGCCAGGGAACTCAAACAGGCCCAAATTGGAGGCGTTGCCAACTCTCCAGGGGGCACCCAAAGGTTGTGGTACCAACTTCCCAAGTTTGGGGAATCAGCCAGAGGGGACTCACTGTACCTCACCACCTCTAGGAAGGTGGTGTCAATTCAGTGAGTAGTGGCAGCGTGTAACGAAAGGAAATAGCCCCACCAGGCAGGGAAAGCAAAAACGGGCTTGCAAGCCACAGAACGGCTACTCAGTCTCCCAGGGCTGAGGGCGAGTCCCTGTTATCCCACAGAGAACATGGACTTTTGTGCACTTTAGGAAAAAACTGTATATTGAAGTAATCAATAAATGTGGGGGAAATTATGCCTACATCTCTTTTTCCTCCAATGAAGGCAAAGATGTTATATACACAACTGCATTGCCATGTGTTACTATGATTCAGGTGCTACTTTAAATACTGCTTCTAATTATTTTAGCTGGAATACATGTAGTTCATCTCTACTGTTACTGAATTACTTTGAACACTGCTTGTTCTAAATGCCAGTCATGGGGCATTCCTTTTTATTATTCCTCCTTTTGTCATTGTGCTTCAATAAACCACATAAGTCATTTCACTTAAGCTAGTAAGTCTGTGTGTTCTACATTGTTTCTGAATGACTTACTGTGGTAAATCAGGCCCAGATTAACAAACTATAACATGGGCTTCATGACAGCATGAAACCTACACTAGGGCAAGCACATTAAGACACCTTATGCCACATGCACCCACCAATCTGTCAGGCAACAACTCTCAGTGAATGTGCACAACCCTTTGAAATCTGTTCTGGAAGCAAGGAGCAATGTATACAGAAACCAACTTGTTCTACCCTTCGCCAAAATGATGAGAGAATGTAACTGGGAGGCTCTGCCCATCAACAACCTATAAATAATGACATTCAAAAGAGAATTTAACACAGGGCAAGAAACAATTAGCAGTTTATCTTCTGTATCGAAGGAACAAACCAACCAAGTTCTGTACCAAGGTCTCAACCATTAAATTGTCCAGTAAATTCCTTACATGCACTCTCTTCATTTTGTTATTACCCATTATACTAGGCATTTCGTCACCTTTTATGCCTTAACAAATATGAACTTTTTTTTACTAGACCTCAGTTACGAATTCTACAAAGCACAAATCTACTCTTGGAAAACAAACCTTTAAATCTGAGTTCAGAGGTGAGGATCTGTGAGACTGGTGAGGGAAGGAAATCCCTTTCCCTCCCCACTGGCCCCCAATTTCTCAACCACCACCTTCATCAGTTTATCTGTTTTCCTTGTGCTCCTTCATTGCTCATTTCTATTCCTTCTGTGTCAGAGTTCCTAGGCTGCCCAGAATGCTATCTGTAATATCACGAGGTTTCCTGAAATATTGATCAGCAAACTCCATTTTAACGGGGATTTTACAGGCACACCCCATTTTTTGTTACTGCGTTTGGATTTTTCTGCAAACCTTGAGGTACCCCTCCATCTTTCCTGTCCATTCCAGCCACTATTTTCCAGATGTTTTGATCTGCATGCTGGGGTCAAAAATTAGACACAATACTAAACACTGTTCATATACCTTATTGAAGAGAGTAATTTAACTCTGCCTAGGATTGCATCATTACTATATTGCATTTGTAGCATCTGGTCATGATATTTCTCAGACTAAACTAACTCAGCAATACCCTCTTATTTAAATAGATTCCTATTGATCAAACCAAGCAAAGAGGTAACTGAAGTTATTTTATCTGCTTATCAGCGAAAGTTTGTTATCTCAGGATGTCCCCAAAGAGGAATAGAAGTGCTTGGAATCAATAATGTCCAATCTAATTTTTCTCATGGCTCTCAAGGACAGCTCTGTAATTAACAAGAAATTCTATTAAACTGCACAAAGTACTACATAATAGTCAACAGAGATTGGGCAGAGATTGCAAGTAAACAATTTTTTATTGTTTTTGTTATTTAACCAATAGAAACAATTAAACAAGTATTTAACAGTAACTATAGAACAAATAAAATACAGTGGAACACACAACTACATAACTAACATTAAACCTGCTGGAACTGTGAATCAAAGATCTTATGAAGTAAAACTTGATCTTAAAAATAATTAATAATTTCATGGAACTTCTGAGACACAAATTGTGACACTACTGAAGCATCACGAAGAGCATATTCTAAAAACCGAAACCATTTAGTTATTAAATCCAAGTCCTCAGCAGTGCTAATGGTGTCAAGAGATTTTATCCATCACATAATATTCCCAAATTTTTCCAAACCATAATGAAATTGATATCGAGTTTGGGTCTTTCTACCTGCTAGCTATTACATTTTTCGCTGCTGTGAGCAAGAGTGAGATGAGTTCCCTACATACTTTCAGGACTTGCTGATCCCCTCCATAGGTCTAATAATACCAGTTCTAGAGACCAAGCTATATCATATCCAGAGATGTCCTGTATAGAACCAAAAGTCTTAACCCAAAATTCTTGAACTCTTTTGCAGGACCACCAGCAATTTAGATATGTGCCCCGTTCCCTGCACTTCCACCAGCAAAGAGGTGAGTATGAATGTGTAATATGGTGAAACTTAACTGGTGTAATATACCATCTCATTAATACTTTATAGCCTTGTAACCTAATGTTTAACAAATGAGACAACACAGATGGGGAATCCCAGATCTTTACCCAATCCATAGCCATTAAAGGAGTTTCACAATCCTTTTGCCAGGAGTTTTGATATCCCATATTGCAGGTGGTTAGGAATTCTGAAAGAACCTTGTAAATAGATGAGATTTTGCAATTCGGGCCTGAAGGGGCCATTTTCATGTATTGTTCAAAAAAGGTTAAGGGGTCCCTTTATCCTGATTTTTTACTTTAAGTCTTTAATAGGGATTCTACCTGCACATAATCTAACCGAGGTAATGTACAATTATGCTTTCTTTCCAGAAAATCCTTCCTAGTCAGAGTTCTATCACTTGGGATATCAACAAATCTAGTTAGGCTGTTCTGTTTCCAGATAGAAATGGTGTTATGGGCCTGGCCTGGTACAAACCAAGATTGTCCTACATAAGATGTTAATGGTGATATTTTAGGTGATAAGAATGCCATTCTTTTATCCCAAACCTTAAAAACGTTTGAAAGAAAAATATTGTTATGGATGTCAGCTGGTCTCCAGTGTGGTTTTCCCCATAAAGTAGCTGCAAATGTGCTATGAGCAGGGGTCATTTCGTAGAAAAAGAGCTAGGGGAACTCATTAGCATATCTCATTAGCATATACCACACCCCCTGACATCAGGGGCCTGGCAGTGAATCTGCAAGGCCGGCGGGAGTGCAAGGAAGCCCTGCCAAGGCCCTCCTTGGCCCCAGGCAGGCAGGGGTGGGGAGAGGCGGGGAGGAAGCAACTTACCCTCCCTCTTCTCCTGCCTCCTTCTGGCTGAATGAGGGCTGGAAGCCGGGCGGCCGGAAGCAGGGGGCGGGGCTTTGTCATGTGCCCCGCCCCCTGCACCTCACCCGGGGGAACTGCGTTCCCCCGCGTTCCCCCCCCAAAATGACCTCTGGCTATGAGCCAAGTACTGATTTTCTATATCCTTCCAATCAGCAGAAATGTGGGGCTATAAAGTAGCCCCAGTAAAGTTGATGCTTTATGGCATAAAGCCAAGTTTGGAAGAGCTAGGCTGCCCATATTAATAGGCTTCTGCAGGGTATTAGGAGGAATTCCAGATGAAAGTAGTAAAGGCTTTTTGCCAATCCTTTAGGCAAACTTTCAAAGTGGGTATAGAAAAATAAAATGTCTTAATTTGAATTCTTTCAATCCAGGAGAATGATTGTGATGCTTGAGTCAAGTGAGGATCTCTTAGTAGATTCCACAATGATGAAAAATTAATTTTAAAGATATTTAAATTAAGAGGGATCTTTATCCCTAAATGATGCCAATGCTTAATAACTCAACAGAAATCATAGTGAAGTTTAATACAGTCCTGTTGAGGTTGTGACAATTGAATTGGGTAGAACATAGTCTTAGCCGGATTCACCTTAAGACCCGATATTACAGCAAAATCTTGGAGTAATTGCTGTAGTGCTGGTAGAGTAATCTCTGAGTGTGTTAAAAAGCGTGCCATGTCATCAGCGAATAAGCTGATTTTCATATGCCTTTGGCCAACTGTTATTCCACTGATCATTGCATGGTCTCTTATTGCCTGTGCTAATGGCTCAATAATTACAGCAAAGAGCAATGGTGATAATGGGCAACCTTGCCTCATGTCCTTTGACAAGGCAAATTCCACAGTGTTAGCATTGTCTATGTGAAGCATGGCTTTAGGTGAGTGGTACATAGCTTGAATAGCCTGCCTAAAGTTTGGGCCAAAATTCATACTCTGTAAGACTATTTCCAAATACTTTGGTTCCACCGAGTCAAATGCCTTCTTGATGTCCACTGACAGAATAAATGCCTGACACTTACAGAGGAAATATTGAATTAAATCCAGTACTTTCCTAGTATTATCAGAGATGTCTCTGTTCGGTATACAGCCTGTCTGATCCAAAGCTATATAAGATCCAATGCATTTATTAAGTCTAGCTGCCAAGGTAGCTGTAAAATTTTAATAATCAGAGTTCAAGAGAGAAATTGGGTGGTATGAGTTGGTATAGTTGGGAACAGTTTTTGCTGCTAAACATAATATTTGAGTTTTGTTGTTAAATTACTGTCACATATAGTAATAATCATAAAAATGGATTCATATTTAACTGATAAGGTTGATGGATAAATCGCATGCTCATGAAATTGCCTACAGAGACACAGAACACTACATTCTTTACCTTGAAGCCATGCTGGGGACTCAGCCCTCGTCTAATATCAAAATTGTGTAGGCAGAATAGCATGCAACTCAAACTATCCATGTCTTCAAGTCTGACTGTTGAAAATTTCTTCCAAAGTCTTCCTCCCGCCTTGTAATATGTGGCCACTTTGTATTGTTTAAGAACCCTTCTTCCCCCAACAGATGCTAGAAGGGTCTACCACACATGGGCCACAAAGTAATTAACGTACTGTACAGAAAACAGCATGTGTGTCTCATGAAATCCCACATACAGGTAAGCTTTCGCCATGCACTAGTGAAGGCAATATGTCACTTAAGCACAGCTACCCTTTCTGCACCAGGCATTCCACTCAATACATAACTGGTGGTCAAACACTTTTGATCCCCTTTTGCTTTGCAAGATCACAGCCTGGCCTAGAGATGTAAAAGTGCAGAAAAAACTGGGGGGAAAGTTCAGAAAAGGGGAGAGAAATTTGGGTTTTTTAGGACTTTTCAATTTTATTTTTACATTTTCCAATGGAAACACTGTAAAATAGTGGGGAACACTTTTTTTTTAAAAAAAAAAGAACTTGTGATGAAGTATTTCTCTGAAAATGAGTGAAATGCCTCTTATGACCAGGCTTTTCATGCTCAAAACATATAGAAACATAGGTGGTGTTCACCAGCGTGAGATAATGCGGGAGGGGGAGGGGAGCAAGGCTACATATGCACTCTAAAACAATATCTTCAGAGCTGGCAGCCAGAAATAGATCCTGTGGATCCAAGGCTCAGGGAGCTCCTATGTTAGTCTTAGGATTAAACATTAAGACGATACTAAATGTTTGCGCAAAGCTGAGAGCATCTGAAGCCCACTGGAGACAAATGAAAATGGAACTGCTGAGACAAGAGCTAGAATTTACACTTTTTAAAAGTAACAGACTGTCACATGAGTGCCCACACAAAACAACCAACAACCAATACTATAAATACTAAATGAAAAGAATGATAGACAGCAGAGACCACCAATATGGTGCCTATGGGCACCATGGCACCCCACTGACACCTTTTCTGGTACCCACCAAGTGTATTTAGAAGACTGGTGGAGCTTTTGCCAGCAGGACTTCTGACTGGATACTGGAGATCCGATTGGCCGAGCAGATTTTTTAAAAGCCTGCTTCAGCAGCAGCTGCCATCCACAGCATAAGGATCTTCACTGTGTGACTGAAGGTATGCTGTGCATATGTATGAAAATATTTTTAAACAATATAAAAGGCATCCTGTTAGACAGAGCTTCTGCCTCAAGTGTTGTTAAGAGTTAATCATGACCTCACTTCCTGACATTTTGAGGAAGGCTCTGCCTCCTGCAGCAGCCATTTTGGAGTTGCACCCAACACTCTGTTAGAGATCCCTGATATATACAATACATACAAATCCCAAGAAGCCATGAGCAAAAAAAAAAAAAAAAAAACACCCTTAAGAAGAATTCTTTTTGGAGAAGTTCACCAGTGCTAGAGCTGCTACAGTGGATGAAGAACAACTGAGATGGTAGGTACAACTCGTCTCCCCTAAAGATGTGCGGTCCAAGGCTGTGTGCCTGAGAGGGAGGTCTTCATGCCCAAAAGCCAGCTGTAGACATTTCTGAATGCCATTTCTGTGCATTAAAACTCATCAGTGTAATGAACAAAGACTATAAGGAAGTAATGTGGAGTCTATAATAATGGATGCAGGATATGCATGGCCTCTCTGATTTTGGAAGCAATTAAGACGAGGACTCTCATTCCAATGAGGATCCTAATGAAGCACTCTCCTTCACAACATGCATCCATCTCTACCAAGACCTTTTCTTACAAGGTTCGCTTCCTAGAGGCATTATCACTCCTTGCCTTAGGAGTGAATTGCTTACAAAGTTGGTATTAGGACATATTATGTCCTTCTCACAGAAACTGAAGACTAATTACGATCAACCATGTGGACCATTTTGCCAACGTAAAGTACTTTCTGTGCCATCATTGTTCCACTGGAGGCTGTGTTTGTGCCCCGAGCCAGGAGAGAGGCAGGAAGGAGACAGTGGCTGCCGGAGGCCATGTGGAGTTAGCCTGAAGAGGAGGCAGGGCTGCCTGGCAGCGATTAATGGCTGGCCATCCATGTTACAGAGGGGCAAGGCTCAGGAGGCAGGGAAAGCAAAGGGCAGGCTCCTGACACAGGAATCGGTGTCAGAGCCCCTTTGGTCCATTTAAACCATAGCTGCTGGGTACTTCAGCAGTTGGGATTTTTTCTTGGTTCTCCTACCCTTGTTTTGGCTGTTACAGGTTATCATTTTAACGTCTTGTAAACTGTCACAGCTTGGGCAGTTTGGGCATTGTGATGGACCCTTTCTGGGGGAGATGGGTTTGCCTGCCCACCTCCCCGGTTTGGGAACTCCCTTAAGGGGTGCTGGGGGTGAGCCAGGAAGTGGCATGCCCAGAAAAGGAAGGAAAAACCATTGGAGGAGAGGGAGCACCTTCACAGTCCTCATGAAAATTAACTTCTGTTCCAACACTGTGGGTTTATTTGAACATTCTATTTCATTCTTATTCATATCCCTTGGCTGCTTTCTTAGGAAAGCCTTTCCAGGTACTCCTTACAGAGCTCCACTTCTGCTCTTTTCTTCACTCCATTCCCCAACTAACTCTAACTGGAAAAATAAACCTCTGTGACTAACAAGTACTCTCTCCATGAACTAGAAAGGATAATAAAACAAAGGCTTCCCAGAATAAACTATTAACTGCAGCAGAATGGGAGACAGAATGCTACCATTTAGTCCTGTCACTAATTAACACTTTTTCACCTTGCAGGTCTGCCTTACTCACTCATGTGAACTCTGAATAATTTGCTGTTCTGGAATTAATTTGACTTTGTGAAGGGGCAAAACAGCCATTTTAGATCAAAGTTGCAAAACAATCTTGCTAATATAAAACCCATTGGATGATAACAATACTGGAAATATAAAAAGCAAAATAATAAACTGTAGAGAAGATTTAGCAATATATAGTACTCTTATATTGCCTGTGAAACCCCACAAGAAAGTGAAGGAAACAGGATGCACAACCACAATTCTGGGTCAACATGAGCCTTTCTAACCACTGCCACTGCTTGCCAAACACTCACAAATCCTTTTGCCTTCAGACCTCCCATCCCCCCTATGGAGCAGCCTAAACAGAAGCGGCAGTCAGTATTCTTCTGCAACTTCCTACAACAGATAGATAATTACTTGGCAGCAGTATTACACTATGTCTCCCAATACATCTCCCACTATTTTGGAATACTCAAGGAAAAGCACTGCGGTATAGGAACTAGAAGAGAACCAAGGTGGCATCATTCTTTTAAATCCATACCTCATACCATGTCAGAGTACTTAAGCCTTCTTGCTGTTAGTTGCTACTGCTGAAGATAATTGATGACTGTGTAACTTTGGCTGCTCCCAGATAGCCCTCTCATCATGGTTGATGCAAGGGTGGACCCCCTTTCACAGTATACTGCCTTCTGAACCTACATCAGAAACAAAAGTTGCAGTGACCATACTGCATCTAGCTTCTCTGTTTGTGTGTGTGTGCGCGCGCGTGCTTGCGAGCCTGGAAGTCATAGTGACTTCTGGCAACCATTAGTGAGCCTAAAATATTTCAGAGAGGTGGCTTTAATATTTCCTGCCTCTGTGTTCCAGACCAGATATTCATTGGAGGTCACCCTTCCAAATACTCGCCAGGATCTGCCCTGCTTAGCTTCCGAGATCTGATGAGATCAGGCTTGCCTGGGCTATCCAGGTCATAACATCTAGCTCCCCTGTTTTGGGCACTCTTGTTCTAGCATGACTCCTACACCACTGCAAGCTGCTTAACAGACTGTTATTTGATCATTACAACTATATCTATCAAGGGCATTATGATATGAACAACTTTACTTGTGAACCTGTCTTATCTTAACAATGTTTGCATAGCCACGGGAGATTTGAAAAACAGAACTGGCAACCCCATTCATCTGACTTGCATTTCTAAAGAAGAAAGGATCACTTGGGATTTTGTAGCATTTTGTATGTTTTAAATTTAAATTTATAAGCAGTCTTGAGTCATGGAGAAAGGAAGGGTATTGCGGGGGGAAACTAGTCTTCATGCTGATAGATGAAGATGGGTAGCCGTGTTAGTCTGCAGCAGTAAAAAGGGTCCAGTAGGACCTTAAAGACTAATAAAATTTGTGGCAAAGTATGAGCTTTCATGAGACACTGCTCACTTCTTCAGAGCAGTGGCTCACAAAAGATCATACTAGGGGTGTGAAATGAAAAAAATCGGTATTATTCAGATTCAGGGTTTTTAAAACTGAATATATTTGGTATTCCCAAATATTCCTGAATACCAGTATTGGTATTGCATTGGTATTCAGGAAATACTCAGGATTCCTGAATACATTTGGCTCCATTATAGTCAATGGCAAATCTCTGAGAGTATATTCAGTGGCCTGGGGAGGGGAAGCAGTTTGAGGGAGAGGCACCAAATTTGCAGTGTATCTGCTGGAGCCTCTCCCCAAAAGAATCCCAAATTCCAAAAAGACTGGACCAGGGGTCCAATTCTGTGGAACCCCAGTGCCCCCCCCCCCCAATCCTCCATTGTTCGCAATGGTGGGGAAAAAATTAGCAAGGCAGGCAAAGCCCAGCAGTCAGATTCTCCCAGATAATCTCTGCAGTGGAAAGTGAAGTGTGTTTTTAAGGTCAGCAGCAGAACCAGCGCAATGTGCCCAGCAGAACCAGTGCCACTGTGGAGTGCTGGTCAGTACTAAGGTCAAATCTGAGAATCTCTGAATTACAAACTGGGGGGGTCAGTAATAGGTTGACTGGGTTCTGCTGCTGGTCACTAGTACATTCAATGCATTGGTTCTGCTGTCCTTGCAGAAATGTCATACCAGAAATCCCAGCAGGGTTTAAAAAAAAAAAATTGGCAGAAGCAAGGGCACAGTAGAAGAAGCCCTGCAGAATACTCAGAAGTGCAGGCTGGGCATGCACTTTTGCCAACACACTCAAACCAAGGCCAGCCCAATACAGAGAAGCCCAGTGATGCTTTGTTTTCTTCCAAAGCCAATGGCAATACACCATTTCACCTGGGAAGGCCTCGGAAAGCGAGAGGAAGGGGGTTGTGTCTGTCCACCCTGTCTACCCTAATCCTCCTATCTCCACAGCAGTACACACCAGCTATCACTGCCTCAGTGGAGGCCTTAGCCTAGGAGCTGCAGCTGCCCTTCATCACAGGCACTCCCTTTCCCACCTCCCACCCCTGCACTAGTGACTTCTGGTTAAGTGAAACTTTGCACACTCCACCTTCAACATCGCCCTGTGCTGCACTGCCTGCTACCAGGGTTGTGTAGAGGCATTTTGGGGCAGGTAGATTCAGAAAGGCAGTGGGGAAATTGGTGGGGTATTTCTTTATCAATCAACATGCTTAATGTCTCTGCTACTTCTTTCTGGTCTGTTTTAATTTTGGGAAGAGTGTTTTGCCCCAACTTCCCAGCACAGACTGAGAGGGGATGCAAGCACAAGTATGTGCTCACTTCAGTCACCCTCAAAGTCCAGGACCAGGTAGCTGAACAGTGGCAAGTTGACCTTCAGGAAGATCAACTACTCAACTGTCCAGGGAACCAGGCATGAGTGATGTGGGCTGACTACGTTGCCAGCATGGGGGGGGGGAACTCCACATGCTCGTCAAAGGGCATGACAGAACCTCTGGGCCATGGCACAGAAGTCTGTCCAGACTGCCTCCTTCACAGCCCAGAAGCTCAGTGGTAAGGTGGCCTGCGACTCATAGGGCTCCGAAAGGTACTCCCTCACCACTGAAGCTGCTGTGTCCTGTCTCATGAGCCTACCACTCCCAGAGGGGCCAAACATCTGCCCAATGACTGCCATCTCAACAGTCTTCACAGAAGGAGCCTCAGGGGAGATGCTGCCTAGCGGGGGAGATCCCCCTTCTTCCTCAGATCACACCAACGTGCCCCTCTTGGCCTACACACATTCAACTCACTGGGAAAGCTCGTGTCTCCAGCGACTGAAGTGTTGGCCTGCTTAGCGATTCTGCCCTTGACATTGTGCTTTCCACAGAGATGTGACAGAGCTCTTTCAACTCTCCCCAACTGCAATTGAGTGGATTGGAAATTTAGATATTAGTATTTAGGGGGATTACCCAATCAGTCTGCATACCTATTGTATCAACCTGATCACATATGTTATATTATTATATGCTTCCTGTGTGTAACTCTGCCATACAATTAAAAAAATAATGTTGGCTGTTTCCATATTTAGTGACACCAGATATTCCTTGGTTGGTGTCTTATATATACTCCAGTGTAGTTATATTCAAGCTCCATGGAGTTCTGTCTTTGAGAATTTCTTTTCTTTGCTGAGAAAGAATAGGATGCTGACTACCTCTACAGGTGCTGCAGTGGCATTCAGGGCTTAAGATTACTTTGTTATTAAGATCACAGCTACCCCAGTGATTCTCAAATGGTAGGCCTACAGCCAGGATCCCAATATGGTGCCCATGGGTGCCATGGCACCCGCTGACATACTTCCTGGTGCCCAAGTGTTTTAAGTGGCCATGGCTAGGCGGGGCCTTTCCCCCGCAAGGCTTATGATTGACTCTGCAGATTTTTTAAAATGTTGCTTAGGCAGCAGCTGCCACCACAGCACAAGGATCTTCCCTGTGTAATTGAAGGTGAGGTACAGCAAACATTCTGTGGCTGGCTCCACCTCTTGCATCAGCCATTTTGTGGTTGTGCCCATCCCGCTGTATCAGAATTTCAAAGGTGCTCGCAGGGTCAAAAAGGTTGGGGATTTTTTACATAGAGTCAAATGTCACTGTTTGTAGGTGGCCCTTCCCCAGGAAATCACTGCAGAAGTTTCTTCAGGCCTCTGGGTAATCTCTCATTAACCACTTAGAGAAGCTGGAAGGAGAACAGTACAACTTTCTTATATTTCTTTTTTTTTCTTTTTTTTTTAATAATATTTTTATTAGGTTTTTTCACATTTATATTTACATCAATAATTATAATATCTCATTTCAACCCATTATCACCTTATTCTACCAAAACTCCCTTCAGAACAACACCAATACAAACAGTTATAATTACTTTTTCCTTCATAATCTTTAACAAACCAACAGTTTTCAAATATCCAGTACACACATCCAATAATGTGCCTTTTATGACTGTAATCTCTAAAGATATTAAACCAACTATCCCTCCTATTCATCATAACTAGAAATTTTCTTACCTGTTCCAAAAGTTTATCTCCCATAAATAATAATTTGTATTATTAAATTTTCCTCATATTATAATTAATTTTGTTTTATTTATATACGTTCTTTTCTTATTTTTAATTATTATTTCCCTATTTTCCTTGTTTACCCCCCAACTATCTTAGCCAGGATCGTTTTGTTTTGTTTTTAAATGCCTTTTATTTTACCAAACTACTATCCCCTTCCACTTATCCCCTTCTTTCTTAAATATTACCATACATTAAAAATATTCTCTCTACCTATTAATCACTTATATAGGAGGAGAAACCCAGAACAATAGAAAGAGAGAAAAAGAAAACAGGGAGACATGATGAAGCAATACCCAGATTAATCTATTCCATTTTTTTCACTCTTCTTTCACTTCTAAATATTACCTCTCCACTCTTCCCTATTATTTAACTTTTTTATCACATAGTCTTCATATTATAATACTAACAAGTCTCTGGTCTTTTTCATCCCAATGACCAACATTCCCTCTTTCTTCACATCAGTTCTTTCCATATTTTCTATTTTACCTTGATAACCCTCTAGTCATAACAATTTTATACATTCCATTTTCAAGGGTGTAACACTCTAATCATTTCCATTCCTTACATTCATTCATCAATTCATTTCATTTGGGGGGGGGAATGCATTCATTAATTCTATCCAAAGGGAAAATTAACCTATACACATACACATGTACACATGTATTCATTTTAAATCATCTTATACAACTGTGAAAAATACTAACACCCTTTCTTACTAATTTACCCTTCAGTTTTAAAACTATAATTTAAGCTTTAACTCTAATCATGTCAATTCATTTCCTTCATTAATTCATTCCATTTTCAGGGAGAAAATAATAATGATAATGATAATAAAAAGGGGGGGGGAAATACTCTACAGATTTTGGATCATAGCATTCATCAGTTCATTCCATACCTTCACCAATTCATTCCATTTTCAGGGAAAGAATAAAACATAAATACATAGATAAACAAATAACACATTTTCATGAGGACCTTTTAGATCATTGCATTCTTCAGTTCATTCCATTTTCAAGGGGGAAAATGACATATACATAACATAAATACACAAATACACTTCATATATTTTAAATCGCCTTTTATACCTCTGCAGCCTCTCCTTCCGCAGTACCATGTCCAAATGAGTTCTCCCCTTATAGAGGTGGCATGACATTTTTGGGCTCTTTTCAAAAGTTCTCCAGCATTCATGTCTCCATTTTCTGTCCTTCTTTTTTACCTTCCATGCAAAATTTTCCTGTCTCTTTCCTTCTCCCTTCCCAATAGGGGAGAGTCTTTGTATTTTCTTTCTCAATTCTTTCCTCTTCAGGTGACTCTGTTTAGTTAGCTTTTCAATCCATCTTTGCTTCCCCTTTATTTCCTTTTCTCGCTGGTGTCTAGATATCTCCACCAAACACAGTTTATTTTGACCCAGCTCTTCCTTACTCTCGCTCTCCAGCTGGTTCGGCTCTTCTTTACTCTCACTCTCCTGCTGGGGTTCGTAGAGGTTAGCAAATGCTCTTTTAATTCCTTCTTTAAATCCTGCTTCTATCCCCTCCTTTAATATCCTTAAAAATTGTTCAGGAGACAGCTCTCCTATTAAAGTCTCGTCATCTATCTCTTTCTCCATGTGTGTCTCTCACTAGGCAGCTATGCAGGCAAAACATGAAATTGACCAGAGGGTGTGGTCCTTACCATTCCACCAAGCACTCCGCGTCTCTCACTGTTTTCTGGCCATTCTTTTTCTTCTCTACGGAGCACTATATATATATATTTTAAATCTCAAGGATGTGTGCACTTACAGTTTCTGCTTTTTGTTGTTGTTCTAATCCAAAACGCCTTAAATTTGTAGGTAAAAAAATCGGGAGGCAGCAGTTAAACGGAACATGGCGACCATGTTCCTGTCCTCATTCCGCTCCCGCTTCGGGGCACAGAGTGGACACCCCCCCGCGTTGCCAGTCGCGGGAGGGGCCACAACGAAGCCCCCTGCTCCAGCTCTTCCTCCAGTAGAGCTGGCTGGGTGCCCCCGGAAACCCGGGTGCCCCAGACGAAGCAAAGAAGGATCAAGCGTCCTCAGCTCGAGTTGAAGACCGCTCGTCACCGCGCCATGCCGACCGGAAGTCAACTTTCTTATATTTCTATTGGTGTTGGCATTAAAAGGAATGAGGAAGAGCATAATTTTGCTCTTGCCATCACTCTTCTGACTTGAAAACTAGTGACACATGAGGAACTTGACTGTTCCAGTAGCAGAGGTATCTGGTAGCAGGGGGACTTAGTGCCTGATTCTCTTGTGACACCCTAACTTCTCATCACAAATGGGAGATCAGACCACACTGCCCATTGGTGATGGCCCTCTGCAGGCAACGTTTTGGTCCTTGGAAGGCTCCTGACTAAGGAAACCCTCAGTGCCAAGTCTGAATATGTCTATGCATTTCTGGTAAGCAAAAATGCATATGCATCATTCCTACAGTGCCTGAAAGTGAGCAGCAGAACCTATACAGCTATGCCTACGTTCTAAACCTATCCTACTGCTTTGTCTGTTGCAACACATGCAGAGGCTTGTGATATAATAGCTACAGCAACTATCTAATCATAACAGGGCACCTTAACAGCATTTCCTTACCCTAGTACTTCCAGTGCAACTCCTGATAACGTGCAAATTACAATTCCATAACCCCCCAATCCAGTGAGCCTTTCCCCTCTTATTCTTCTCCTCAAAATCTCATTCACCAAGTTCTCTTACCATGAGGACTATCGGTATGATATGCATACGAAGAAGTTAAAAACAGGCTTCTAAGTCAGTTGTATGAATTCTGACAGCACAGACTAACACAAGTGAGTAAAAGCACCCTCACGTGTTTGCTACTCTGAACAGAGGGACAAGCAAAGAAGCTGCCTTCCCCCCTTCTGGCTCCCACCATTTTTCTCCTCAAAATCAACCTCATCAATTTGCTTTTTCCTTATGCTTTAGAGGCTAAATTTCCAAGAAAAGTAGATGAACTGACAAAAGATGGCATGGATTACTGGTATTTGTCTTCCTGAAGGATGCTGTTGTACTCATAAAAACAAAAACAAAACATCAGTAACATGGATAAGGAATTGCTTAAAATTTCACTATTAACGGGGGAGTTTCCGGTGCCTGCGAGACTGCGCAGACAGACCAAGAGAGCCTCCGCGTCTTTGCTCCAAAAAAACGCAAAATAAAAACTAATTGAGGACTATAAAGACTAAAACTACTCGCTGATAAGGATGGGGAGGCAAAGAGGAGGGAAAGGAGGGAAAGGAGCCAAGAAAAATAACGAGGAAGCTCAACAAAGTGAGCAAACTATGCAACCATCGGATGAAGACTCCCCCCCCCCCATTAGAACTCGACTCCGAAGAGGAGGCAACCAGCCGGCAGAGCAAAAGGAAACGTGAGGACTCAATCACCAAAAAAGATATACAGTCTATGCTGGTAGAAATGAAAAAAGAATTTAAAGATAGTATCACCCCTATCCATCAGAAATTGGATGCTATGAATCTCAGCCTAACAGACTTGAAAGAACGGACGGACCAGGCTCTGATACAAAGTGCCAGGAATAAGCAGGACATTCAAAACCTACAGACTTTTGAGACTTGGAGTAAGTCCAAAATTATTCTTTTGGATATAAAGGCACGGGAACGAAAAATTAAATTCAGGGGGATCTCACCAAATTTTTCTACTGAGAAAGACCTCACAGACACTTTAAATGTGTGGCTTCAGGCATTATTGCAACTGCCAGCTGCACCAATTAGCCAAGCTTATCGGCTGAAGCCACTCCAAACAGCCTCGCCCACACTCATACCAGACATTCTTGCTGAGCTAACAGACATTAAAGTGAAGAACATCGTTTTAGAAGCCGCAAGAAAAAATAATGGACTTCAATTAGAAGACATTAAAATACAAGTGTTCCAGGACCTGCCATCCGAAATCTTGACAGCACGTCGGAATCTGAAACCAATTACAAAGAGGTTGACAGAAAAACAAATTAGGTATCGTTGGCTACCACTGGGACATTTATATATAAATTATAAAGGCAGAACCTTCAACGTCCATGATATCAAGTCCGGAGAGGAAATGTTAAGTGCTCTAGAACTTTAAGTTTCGGACAAAAAATGTGATGACAACAGGTTTAATTTCAGATAAGCTGATTTAATATTAATATTTTGTTTTAAACATAGTGACATTAAGGTATAATAGGAGCATAGCGGGAAAGGCACTTGGAAGGAACTCCCCTACCACCTCCCAGAGGGTGGGGCCTTAGAGGAAGACCCCCTTTGGAATTTCCAAAGCCCCATATAGAGGTGGCAATCCCCAAGAACTCCGCCACGAAGATTTAAATTTTGTGGCCGCTGATTATTCTTTTTATTTAAGAGTAATTAAAAGGCATAATATATTATAGATAAGATATGAGAGAAATTCTTTGGGATAACAATAACTATCATTTTATTAAGTTTGTATAATTTGAGTTGGAGTTTAAGGAAAGAAAAAATGGTGTGTTAAGCGTGCACTGGCAATGACGGGGGGAAATCATTTAGTTTCTATAACCATTATAACTTAACAGCCATTGCCAGTGATATGATGTACAAGAGGTTGTAACAGATTATACAGCATTATAAAAAGTGTGATTTGTGTTGTAAGCATGTGAAAAGGAAAATAAAAAAATATTTTAAAAAAATTAACATGGATAAGGTACAGATAGAACAACTCTAACAGAAGTTGTATACCAGTACAGCAATCAAACACATGCAGCTTCAATAAGTTTATTGCCAAACTGCAAGGTCATGGTCTTTAAAAACCACTAAATCCTGCATAAATTTGACACATACAATTCCCATCACATATATGTTACAGGCTACATGAAAATGACAGATACAAAATCCTGAAAATACATTGCCTGGTTTATTAAGAACATAAGAACATAAGAGACGCCAATGTTGGATCAGGCCAAAGGCCCATCCAGTCCAACACTCTGTGTCACACAGTGGCCAGAAATACCAGTGCCATCAGGAGGTCCAGCAGTGGGGCCAGGACATTAGAAGCCCTCCCACTGTTGACCCCCCCCCAAGCACCAAGAAGACAGAGCATCACTTGCCCCAGAGCCCCTAGCTATACCTTGTGGCTAATAGCCACTGATGGACCTCTGCTCCATATGCTTATCTAATTCCCTTTTGAAGCCGTCCATGCTTGTAGCACCCACCACTTCCTGTGGCAGTGAATTCCATGTGTTAATCACTCTTTGGGTGAAGAAGTACTTCCTTTTATCCGTTCTAACCCGACCGCTCTGCAGTTTCATGGAGTGCCCACGAGTTCTTGTATTGTGAGAAAGGGAGAAAAGTACCTCTTTCTTTACCTGCTCTTTCCCATGCATAATCTTATAAACCTCGATCATGTCACCCCTTAGTCGTCTTTTCTCCAAGCTAAAGAGCCCTAAGCGCTTTAACCTTTCCTCATAGGGAAAGTGTTCCAACCCTTTTATCATTCGAGTTGCCCTTTTCTGCACTTTTTCCAAAGCTATAATATCCTTTTTAAGGTGTGGTGCCCAGAACTGCACACAGTATTCCAAATGAGGTCTCACCATTGATTTATATAGGGGCATTATTATATTGGCTGATCTGTTTTCAATACCCTTCCTAATAATCCCCAGCATAGCATTGGCCTTCTTTATTGCAGTCACACACTGTCTCGACATTTTCAGTGAGTTATCCACTACAACTCCAAGATCTCTCTCTTGCTCAGTCTCTGCCAGTTCAGACCCCATCAATGTGTATTTATATTTAGGATTTTTGGCTCCAATGTGCATCACCTTGCACTTGGCCACATTGAACCCCATTTGCCATGTTGACGCCCACTCGCCCATCCTTGACAGATCCCCTTGGAGTGCCTCACAATCCTCACTGGTTTTCACCACCCTGAACAACTTTGTATCATCCGCAAATTTAGCCACTTCACTGCTTACTGAATGCAGACCTAAAAGGTGTAATCAAGTGTTTGGAGAAGAAAATATTAGCCGGACATCAAAATCTATGGCCAACTCTTATTAGCAAACTACTAACTTCATAAATACATTTGTTCCTATAAAAGTTTAATGCATGTATCTTCCACATCGACCATTTCAATTGATCATGTCTCTCACTCAACTGATCCAAAAGCATGACTTTTTTTAAAACAAAAGAACAAGAACTGCTGCTGAAGAAATTGGAAGTGACCTACCTGTACACTGGGGTGAGAGCTAATGAAAGATTTAAAAGTGAACTGCTGTATATTAGGTACACCTTGGATGATGAAAACTGGGATGGTGGAGCAAAAAAGACAGGTTGCTTACCTGTAACTGGTGATCTTCGAGTGGTCATCTGTGCATTCACACCCTTGGGATAGACTGCGCCTGCGCTGACCCTGCTCAGTATCGGTAGCTAGCAAAAGGGATTTTCGCGCCTCTCCCCGGTCACGCGCCGGCCCCACTGCGCATGACCAAGGAGGGGCACGCAGATCCCACCAGTTCCTTCTGACCGCCACCCAACAGCCTTCAAGAAACAAGATGAAGGGCCGAGAGCAGAGGGGAAGGAGGGCGGGTGGTATGAATGCACAGATGACCACTCGAAGATCATCAGTTACAGGTAAGCAACCTGTCTATCTTCTTCGTGGTCTCTGTGCATCACACCCTTGGGAGAATAGCAAGCAGTAAACACTTACCTGGAGGAGGGGCCAAGGCCCTACATCTGTGCCATCTGTAACACTGCTCGACCCACTGCCGTACGACGACTGAACCTGGTATCAAGGGCGTAGTGCTTCACGAAGGTGAGCGGAGTAGCCCAAGTCGCAGCATTACAGATGTCCTCCAACGATGCACCTCTCAGGAAAGCCGTGGAAGTAGCCACTGCTCGAGTTGAATGTGCTCAAAGCGGACCTGGAATTGGTCTTTTCTGGATTCGCGCCGAAAGTATTATGTCCAATCACATTTGAGCTGTCTGTGGTGGGAACGTTTGTGATTGGGCTATTATGCGAACAACCTGATAGGTTGGAACTTGTATAGTAGGTGTGGCTACATTAGCCCGGAATGTTTAAATACCGAGCAGCTGAAATGGACAAGCTGTTCGGGCTATGAGGAGTTGTACCGTGTTGGAGAAGTTGATTGTCGAGCTGAATAAACCTGAGTTTTGCTGAAATCACTCTCTGACTACTTTGTTAAGTGCGGACTTAACAGTGCTGCATATTTATTATTTTTTATTTCTCTTTTTCGGGGCAATGACTGTTATTTCCTTGGGAAAGGACTTATATTTGTATGCTGAGCATAATTAAACTTGTAAGCTGAAAGACATTGAATTGGCAGCTGCAAGGGAAAATGAAATGGAGGAGATATTGGATGAGAGTTTACTTGTGACTGAAATGTCAGCAGAACAATTTTTAGAGGTCCTAAAAGAAGAAATACAAAAGGCCCTAAAAGAAGGAATACGAAAGGGGATAGAACAAGCATTTGCAAATCTATATGAAACCCCTACTGTAGTAGAGAGAATTGAAAATGTGGAACCAAATATACAGAATCCGGAAGTGATTATTGAGCGTCAGCAAGGAAAGGAGGACATAGAGTTACTATGCTCCCGAACTTCAAGACAAGGGGGGAAAATAATAACAGTTAAAAGGAGACAATGGAAGAGAAAAAAGACAAGAGGAAAGGGAAAGGTGTATAGAGTTCTGCCGGTAAAGAAGAAAAAAGGGAAAAGGGAAAGACAAGGACGATGCAAGTGGAGGATAAGAAGGGACAAAATGGAATGGAGGCATGACTTTGTAAAAAATAATGATGAGAGACTGGAAATGAATTACCATCTGTGTAAAGAGAAACAACACATAGACATGTTATTAAGGGGAAAAAATTACAGAGCTATAGAAGGCAAATTAAATTCTATGACATCTTTATATGTTTTGTTTTTATGTGTGTTTGTTGGTAGGTGAAATTTTTTATTCCTGCTCTGGAACAGAACAGTCGACATTTCGTGTTGTAACGACTCGCAAAGACATCCACTTCTGGATGGCCCAGATGTTGAAACAGAGCCAACAGGTATTTCGAGTTGAGTTCCCACTCGTGATACATTGCTCCTCCTCTGCTCAGGAAGTCCGCCTGGAGATTCAAGGTTCCCGGCAAATGAGCAGCCTGAAGAGATGTGTTCCACTGAAGACAATCGTCCCAGATGGTCATGGCCAGGCGACACAGGGCTCTTGACACGGTTCCTCCTTGACGATTGAGATAAGCCATAGCAGTTGTGTTGTCTGTAAATATCAACACAGCCTTCCCCGCAACTTGCCGGTGAAAAGACCTGAGGGCAAACTTCACCGCTAGCAACTCCAAATAATTGATGTGGCGATGTTTCCACAGGGACTGCCACGGTGCACCCACACATGACCCTTCGGAGTGAGCACCCCATCCCCACATGGAAGCATCCGTGGTGATGGACACAACCGGAGGAGACGGTTGGAACGGAGCTCCTGCCAGCAGGTTGGATTTGTCTAGCCACCAGCGAAGTGAGCAAAGGACTTGCGGGGGAACCTTCAGAACCAAATTTGGAGGATGAGTATGTGGCTGGAACTTCTTCAGAAACCATAGCTGCAGTGGGCACGTACAGAGGCGCGCACATTCGATCACCGAAGTAGTCGCAGCCATAAGCCCTAGGATCCTCTGGATGCGTACTGCAGACGTCACTTTGGAGCTGAATAACCGATGTATTTCCAGACAAATTGTTTCCGCCCTCTGACAGGGAAGGAAAGCTCGAGTGGCTATGTAATCTATGATAGCCCCTATGAACTGTACCCGCGTCGCAGGCTGGAGCATTGATTTTTGCAGATTCACACCGAGAGATGCAAGGGTCGACAAGGTAAGGGCGATGTGACGAAGGAGACACTCCTTGGACTCTGCCACTAGCAACCAGTCATCTATGTACGGAAATATCTGGATTCCTTGAAGACGTAGGTGTGCTATGACGACTACCATTACCTTTGTAAAAACCCTTGGGGCAGTAGAGAGCCCAAAATGGAGAGCTTTGAATTGGTAATGATCGTCTCCCATCATGAACCTGAGGAACTGTCTGTGACGAGAGTGTATTGAAACATGAAAATACGCGTCCTTCAAATCCAGGATGACCATCCAGGTACCTGGGGACAGTAGAGGCAGAATGCTTTGCAGAGTGATCATTCAAAATTTTTTGTAGGTAAAGAACTGATCCATAATCTGAGATCCATAATTGGACGGAGGCCTCCGTCCTTCTTGGGAACCGTGAAATATCGGGAGTAAAACCCCCGACAATGTTCCGTGAGTGATTGGTACTTGCTCTATGGCGTTCTTCGATGTAAGAGACTGGACCTCTTGCTGTAGAAGGTTGACGCTGAAGTTTTGACAAAATGGGAAAAGGGAGGTATTTGGAAAAACTCTATTAGATATCCGTGTTGTATGATCGAGTGGACCCACTTGTCTGTAGAGATGTTCAACCAGGCGGGGAGGAACGGGGCCAAACGTATGGAAGGGCTGAGATTGGAGTCAAAGTCCCTGTTTGGAATTCTTGGGAAGTTTCGACTTGTAGGAACCAGAGGATTGCCCTTTAGCCTTATGGCTAAAAGACCAAGATTGTGACATAGGTGGTGTGACGACCTCTTCTCTGGGGAGGTCTAGTTTTACTTTAAACGTGTTCTTATGTTTTATTTTACTATGGGTATCTGGCTGCCACCAGGAAAATTTTAAGGCTTTCCAAACCTTTTTCTATAATATTTCTCACTGGGTAGGTGTACCGAGGGTCTGGGCTTTCATGAAGGTCTATGTGGTCTGAGGAAGGAATCTTTACTGAGCTGGTATACTTGAAGGAAATAGGATTTATTTAAAGAAAGCATAAATACGAAGGTAAACAATGTAAACAGTACTGGGAATGATTTGAACAAATGCTTGGTGTCTCTCACAAGCTTCTCCTTTTCTGACAGGGAGGTTTCAAGCAACTTTGTAACACTTTTCACTGTACTTTTTCCTAGACTCTCAGCTTTTAATTGTAACTCCTATAACACAGAACTAAATGTCACTCTTTTCACACACAGAA
>NW_015173226.1:0-4418 GCF_001447785.1 Gekko japonicus | reverse complement strand
TGTTCAGTAGGCGACTTACTAGACGACTGTCTATTCAACCAAGATTGCCTAACCCACTGTTTGGGTTTGTTATATTTGGCAGAGGGAGAAATCCCCAGGCTTTTGGACGTTTTAATGCTTTTGTCCATTTCTTGCAATACCGAGTCGGTAGTGCAAATAAACAGTCCAGACCCTTCAAAGAGAAGATCTTCCACTGACGACCTAGTGTCATACAACAACGAAGAAGAGCGTAACCAGGCGTGTCTGCGCAACGCAACAGAAGTAGCTATGGTCTTGCCCGCAGATTCCAGCGTATGTTTAGCAGCACTAATTTGATGCCTGGCCACGGCCATTCCTTCATTTTGAATTTTCTTTACTTGAGGTTGACATTCTTTAGGAATATGAGGAAGGAAATCTGATAAGCGTTTCCATAAATTATACTGATATGTGCCCATTGCATGCTGCATAATTAGACATCTTAATGCCCATTGCAGCGGCTGTGTAGAATTTTCTACCGACAGAGTCCAGCTTCTTTCCATCCTTGTCGGATGGAGCAGAGTGACTCGATTTCCCTTTAGTAGACGAGGAGATGACTAGGGAATTGGGTTTTGGATGGGTATACAAAAACTCAGCTCCGGATTCCTGGATCTTATACATGTGGTCTAAACGTTTGTTAGACACACTAACCGAAAAAGGATGAGTCCAAAAGTTAACGGTTTGTAAGAGGACTTTTGTCAAAGGCAAGGCCACCGAAGGTGAGGTGCCCGAATGCATGATGTCGAAGACATTGTCATCTACAAAGCTCGAGACTAGTGTAGGTGTCATGGACAAATCCATTGCCATACGTTGGATGCAATCACCGTAGGATTTAACATCCTCTGATGGTGATATAGGAAGATCTGCTTCGACATCAGGAGGGGGGGGAAGGCATATCTGGATCATCTCCCTGATTAGATGAAACTTACGAGCCACACGAGGCATTGGAATGTTCAGGGGATGGTACGGGCAAATCAGGCCGCAACGGTAATGATGTCGGTATCGACGGATTCGATGGGGGCGCAGCCGGGCCAAGTTGTGGCGTCGATATGGGTCGTTTCAGTACTGACAATCAATCTCGATACTGAGATAACCGAGACGACATCGACTGACGATCCCATTCTACTGGGGGAGGTGGTGGAAGGACCCAAGGATATGGGTATCGGTTTCCATACAGATAATGCCACTGTCTTTCATCCCAGGACATTAAGGGTGAAGACGGTCGGTGTTGATCCTCGACGCCATGAGCCGGTGAGGCATTAGGAGACTGGTGACTGGATAGATCAGATCCCGACATGGGTATCTGTTGGGTAAAGTCCATGTCGAATTCAGAATCGACAAGTTGGTTGTGCTCCGGTGATGAAGCTCGACCTTGACTGGCCGAAACCTTATGGACCTTTGGATTAGCGTCCTTATTAGGTTTTATCGGCTTTTTAGTCTCTTTGCCCTGCTTCTGGATCTTGGAAGGTACGGCATCAGATATCCCCGCTTCCAGACCTTAGAAGATACGGGGTTGTCGCTGGTCGACATTGACCTTTTCGGTGCCGAAGCATCGATTGCGACCGTTGACGTCAATGTTCCCGAAGCGGGAATGAGAGTGTCCGGAGCCGAAGTCGACATTGAGGCGTGCCCGGACGTGTCTAGTGGTGAAGGTGACTGAGGAGAGAGGGCTTTCTCCATCAGGGCCAACTGCAGACGGGCCGCTCTATTTTTCCTGGTTTGGTTGGAAAATTTTCGGCAATGTCTGCACGTAGACACACAGTGGGACTCCCCTAGGCAGACGAGACAGAGAGAATGTCCATCTGTGGGGGATATCTTAAGACCACAGGTCTTGCACCGCTTAAAGCAACCCCACCGCGAGGCCATAGGCCAGCGGAGGGAAATCCAACGAGAAACCCGAAGGAAAAATACTAACTAATGAATAATAAAGAAAAAAACAGACTACACGATTTTTTGAAAGTGAAACTGATACTTAGCAGAACGAGGCAAAAGGCGTCCTACCAGCGTGGCGGTCAGAGAAGAACTGGCGGGATCTGCGTGCCCCTCCTTGGTCATGCGCAGTGGGGCGTTACCGGGGAGAGGCGCGAAAATCCCTTTTGCTAGCTACCGATACCGAGCAGGGTCAGCGCAGGCGCAGTCTATCCCAAGGGTGTGGATGCACAGAGACCACGAAGAAGATTAATGGGCTAGATGTACTATTCTGGTTTTGGGGTAGAACAATTCTGTTCAGAGAAACACTGAACTAGGGATCTTTCTCTTGCCCAAAACTCAAAAGGTGATATGCATGTCTGTGAGTGCTGGATTACTTCATTCTACACCTCAACACTTTTAAAAAGTAACCCTTGGGACCATAAAGGCATGGACATATCTGGGAAAGGATAAAAACTCACCAAACAGAAAAAGATGGCAGCCCAGAGTAGAAGATTAAGCCATGATTTTCATACAGAAAAATTTTCCCAATGTTATTGTTATGGCAGCTGAAGAACTGAGAAGGCATGGCTCCCCCCCCCCCAAACTAAGGCATGCAATTGTTGCCTCTCTCTTTATCGTGGGCAGAACCAGCACCCAAACATGTTCACCGCTTTGCCATAGAATATTTTGAATGACACTTTGCACCACCTCCATTCCCATATATATGATGCACTGAAGCTACAAAGAATGTGCATTTATCTTAAAGCAGCTGCATGGCTGCACCCTAAACTTGTCCCACATAAGAGGACAAAATAAAGATTGCCTTCATTTTTGGAATCTGGAAGAAATGCTTACTAGTTACTATTTGTAAATTTGGTACAAGTACACACAAAAGAAAGACTGTTGCATGGCCAGCCATAATATTTACCTTATTGTATATTATGTACATTTGTTACAATATTTACGTTATATTGCCGAAAATCAGTGTATATATTTTCTTATTTAAAAAAACACTACATACATTAATGGTTATTCATGATTTTCAACAGTGCTGAGTCTCATGGTACAGAAAATACCAGTACTAATGAGCCAGTTTGAATGGTGAAGCTATTAGCACAAAGCTGCAAGTGCCAAAGTGCTACCTTTCTCCTTTTATTCTGCATACTTGTAATGGTTTTTTCTGCATCAGTTAACTGAAGTAGAATTTACTCAGCATTATCTCATTGTGCTCACTGATTTAACTGTACTGCAATTTAATATACAGACTTCTTAAAACATCTCATTGTAATCAGACACATTTTAAAATATCTGATTAAGTGGGCCAAGTGATGGGTGCTTGTGCCTGTGTGTTTTTGAGAGTATGAATAACTGAGGCTTTTGAAGGCAGCACAATCTTTTCCCTGATGACCTTTAAGTAAGGCATTTTACAACCTTATTGATCAGATACAGAGAATTCCCATGTAAACAATAGCATTCTCTTGGACTATTTGATTTTTAAACTGTGAACTACTTATACAAATTTCTATCTTATGTCATCAGTAAAACAAAAAATATTAGCTAAACTAATCCAGAAATAAAGTGTCATATTTCTTTTAAAAATTCTTTTCCCATTCCTATGTTGCTTCTTATATGTACAACAGGTCTGCACAACCAAATTTCCGAATGAAAAGGTGCTTCTGTGTAGGAATCTGCCTGTCTACAGATAACAACATATGCCTGTAATTTGCTGTCTGTAGATTTGCTTGGAGAATGCAATTGTCTGCAGAGCTCTAACACAAATACACAGGGGATTTATGGGAACATATCATAAAAACATAAGAGAAGCCATGTTCAATCATGCCAATGGCCCATCCAGTCCAACACTCTGTGTCACACAGTGGCCAAAACTCAAGTGCCATCAGGAGGTCTACCAGTGGGGCCAGAACTCCAGAAGTCCTCCCATTGTGCCCCCCCAAGCACCAAGAAAACAGAGCATCACTGCCCCAGACAGGGTGTTTCATCTATACCATGTGGCTAATAGCCACTGATGGACGTCTGATCCATTTGTTATCCAATCCCCTCTTGAAGCTGTCTATGTCTGTAGTGACCACCACTTCTTGCAGTAGTGAATTCCACCTGTGAATTACTCTTTCAGTGAAGTACTTCCTTTTACCCGTTCTAACCCGACTGCTCAGCAATTTCACTGAGTGCCCAGGTGTTCTTGTACTGTAAGAAATGGAGAAAAGTACTACTTTCTCTACATTCTCTATCCAATGCATAATTTTGTAAACCTCTATCATGTCACCCCTCAATTGTTGTTTCTCTAAGCTAAAGAGCCCTAACCTCTTTAACCTTTCTTCATTGGGAAAGTGTTCCATCCCCTTAATCATTTTAGTTGCTCTTCTCTGTGGTAAAAAAGAAGGATTTCTGTGTTGCTTTTTTTTTTTTTTTTTTTTGGTTTTGGCATTTCTTTTTTTTTTTTTTCAAATAAATTTTATTCATTTTTCTTATAT
>NW_015173225.1:201216-203942 GCF_001447785.1 Gekko japonicus | reverse complement strand
CAGCACGCCGTCTGACCGCACCCAAAGAGGTGGAATTCCTTAGCCAGATGTGCATCTTTTGTGCCACCTTTGTAGGGTTTCAAAACTCAAGGTGAGACCTGGATATCTCCTGGAAATAGAAGCAGTTTCCAGACTACAGAGATCAGTGCCCCTTGAGGAAATGCCAGCTTCAGAGGGTGGACTGTACGGCACCGCCTCGCTACTGAGCTCCCTCTCTTTGCCAACCTCTGCCCTCCCCAGCAATAGCATTGCTTAAAATGGCCTGGGGAATTCCAGGGATTTGACGAACAGTACGGTGGCTCAGAGGTTAAGACGCTGAGCTGCAATTCGAGACTCTACTGCTGTGTGGCGGAGTGAGCTCCCGTCTCTAGTTCCAGCTCCTGCCAACCTAGCAGTTTGAAAGCAAGAAATTGCAAGTAGGTAAATAGGTACCGCTTTGGTGGAAAGGTAATAGTGTTCTGCGCGCCTCAATATTTGGTTATGCAGGCCACATGACCACGGAAACATCTTTGGACAGCACTGGATCTTCGGCTTGGAAACGGAGGTGAGCACCACCCCCTAGAGTCGGATTCGACTGGTTTTCGAGCTAGGGAAACCTTTATCTTTACATATATATAAGTCTTATTCACCACTCTGTTGGAAGAAATGTGGGCAGGTGGGATCCAATGCACACAGTTGGTGGCAAGGTGAGAAAATTCAGCTGTTCTGGAAGGAAGAGTTAAATCCAATATCTGTAAAAACTGGATATGAAGTGCCCTATTCCCCTACACTAATATTTTTGAATTATTGGCCAGACATCTCAGTGCCACAGATCAGGAAGAAACTTATCTCTACCCTCTTGGTGGCAGCAAAATCAGCCGCAGTTATAACACGGAAGTGTTCGGATCCACCGACGCTTGCATTATGGTATCGGAAGATATGGGAGATTGAAGTAATGGAAAAAATTACATACCAGATTAGTCAGTGTGAGTTAAGCCCACCTCACAACGAGTTTGCAGAAATGCGGTTTGTTATATTAGATTTTCCATCGCAGCTCGATGTAATTCCAAAATACTCAAAATCTTTATTCTTATTATAATACGTACATTATGTTATAGGTATAGTACTAAAATTGGCGTATGAGGTCATTTTTTCTTTGCGGCTTTTGCATTAATTGCATGTATTTGAGTAGTTGTAACAATGTCAAATGTATATTCTGTTATATTGTTAATAGTTTCCTAGTTGTTTGATTTGGTATTAGAATGTTATTGTTATTGTGTTTATGTTGTGTGTGAAAATAGATAAAATAAAACAAATTGTTAATAATAAAAATGAAACCCGTGGTATATCATAGAATCCACCCTCCAAAGCTGCACTTTCTATCCTGAACTGATCTCTGTAGTCTGGAGATGGGTTATAATTCCAGGAGAAATCCAGACCCCACTTGGAGGTTTGTTTGTTTGTTTGTTTGTTTACAGCAGGAGTGTCGAACTCATTTGTTATGAGGGCCAGATCTGACATAAATGAGACTTTGTTGGGCCGAGCCCTGTGTGTCATAAAATGTAATGCCAGGTAGCAGAGATATAAACTTTATAAAGGACACAAACACAAAGGGTTTTTATACTTAAAATTAAAACATGCTCAAAACATCAGCACGCTTGCAATATTTTGTTTATTTAACAGTGTCTGGTAATGACACCTTTTACTCTGAATTATTGCATCAAAAAGTCTGTGCTGTTGCAATCCTGAGTCTGCTGTTCAGGTGTGTATCTGTAAGCTGCAAACCTATGATGATGCAGCAGCAGCAGAACCAGAAGAAGAAGCAGAAGACAGCCAGTTCCACTGCAGGCCTGATAGAAGCCCTCTGGGGGCCTAGTCCGGCCCCCAGGCCGCATGTTTGACATCCCTGGTTTAAAACCCATATTTCTCCCCAATGGGAACCCAAAGCGGCTTACGTAACTCTCCTCTTCTCCACTTGGTTCCATACCACACTGGCGTTCCTACCCAGGCATCGGGAATTTCCTAAGCCGGAGTTGGCAGCCACATTTTTTACCAGGTCTTCCCACTCCAGAGATGACAATCCCACCAGCTATGTGACCGAATGATAACTTCTCACACCTGAAATGATGCCGGGACTAACTCTGCCAGGGGATGCGGTGGCTCAAGTGGTTAAGACGCTGAGCTGCAGACCGGAAGGTCGGTAGTTTGGCAGTTCGAGACCCGAGTGCCGCGTGACGGAGTGAGCTCCCGTCTCTGGCCCCGGCTCCTGCCAACCTAGTAGTTCAAAAGCAAGAAATTGCAAGTAGATAATAGGTACCGCATCAGTGGGAAGGTAACAATGTTCCATGCGCTTCAGCATCTAGTTTTGCCGGCCACATGACCACGGAAACGTCTTCGGACAGCGCTGGCTCTTCGGCTTGGAAACGGAGACGAGCACCACAACCCTAGAGTCGGGTTCGACTGGCTTTCGAGCAAGGGAAACCTTTACCTTTACCTAACCCTAGCAACCTATACTAGCTGGGAAAGTCTGGATTCCAGCCACAGGAGTAAATTACCCATCACCCAACCCTCTGAGCTTTGTTTTCGGCAGTGAATGCTGGCATTGTTAGAAGACGTGGTCTGATGGGTCTCTGGGCTTGAACTACCTTGTCAGGGGCCAGGAAAACTTCAGGCCTATAATTATTAAGCAGGTGCAGTTTTCAAATGTAACAATTTCTTTCTTCCTTTCCACCGTCCTCCAAGGACAA
>NW_015173225.1:180952-200084 GCF_001447785.1 Gekko japonicus | reverse complement strand
ACTCTGCCAGGGGATGCGGTGGCTCAAGTGGTTAAGACGCTGAGCTGCAGACCGGAAGGTCGGTAGTTTGGCAGTTCGAGACCCGAGTGCCGCGTGACGGAGTGAGCTCCCGTCTCTGGCCCCGGCTCCTGCCAACCTAGTAGTTCAAAAGCAAGAAATTGCAAGTAGATAATAGGTACCGCATCAGTGGGAAGGTAACAATGTTCCATGCGCTTCAGCATCTAGTTTTGCCGGCCACATGACCACGGAAACGTCTTCGGACAGCGCTGGCTCTTCGGCTTGGAAACGGAGATGAGCACCGCAACCCTAGAGTCGGGTTCGACTGGCTTTCGAGCAAGGGAACCTTTACCTTTACCTAACCCTAGCAACCTATACTAGCTGGGAAAGTCTGGATTCCAGCCACAAGAGTAAATTACCCATCACCCAACCCTCTGAGCTTTGTTTTCGGCAGTGAACACTGGCATTGTTAGAAGACGTGGTCTGATGGGTCTCTGGGCTTGAACTACCTTGTCAGGGGCCAGGAAAACTTCAGGCCTATAATTATTAAGCAGGTGCAGTTTTCAAATGTAACAATTTCTTTCTTCCTTTCCACCATCCTCCAAGGGCAAATTCATGGGTTGCAGCCTCATTTGGACAAGGGTACAGTCCTAAAATAGTCCTCCTTGCCCACATTCCCCTCATCATTTTACTTGCGCTAACGAGGTTGTGCTGGTGTGGAGACAACACTTGTATCCCTAGGCAGGGCTGCCAGCAAACTCAGAGCGGAAATCATTCATTTCGGCAGATGCACCAACATTATTGTGATGTTTTTGCAGACCTCCGTGAATCCCACCTTTCATGAAGAAGAGGAGATTGGACTTATACCCCATGGCCCTTCACTACCTGAAGGAGTCTCAGAGCGGCTTGCAAACTCCTTTCCCTTCCCCTCCCCACAACAGACACCCTTTTGCAGGGATGCCCAACTTTTTTGAGCCTGTGGCCGCCTTTGGAATTCTGACACAGGGTTGGCGGAGCAACCACATCTTGGCTGCGGCAGTAGGCGGAGCCAATTGTGACACGGCTGCTGCAGAAGGCAGAGTCACAGGCATAGATGAAGTCTAACGACAGGGGGAAAGAGGGACAATTTAAAAAATATGCTGGGAGAGAGAATAAAACACTGTGGTGGCAGCAGCCACTGAAATGTCGTTATTTCGATTTGCATCGCCAGTCAGATGTCCAGCGTCGAATCAGAAGCTCTGCTGGGCAATTGCTCCATATTGCCCCACCCACTTTCTCAAAACACTTGATGGTAGGGTTGCCAGCTCTGGATTGGGAAATTCCTGGAGACTTTGGGGGTGGATCCGGGAGAGGGCAGGGTTTGGGGAGGGGAGGGTGTAATGCCAACGATTCCACCCTCCAAAGTGGCCATTTTGTCCAGGGAAACTGATCTCTGTAGTCTGGGAATCAGTTGCAATACCAGGAGAACTCAAGGCCTAGGGGTGCCGGGTCACCCCTGGCCTAGGGTTCCCAACCTCCGGGTTGTGGAGATATACAAAGGTATATAGCACTGCGTACAATAATTATATGTTTATGGTAGAACAATTTATGCTTTATTTTTTTCTTTTTGTATTTTTTGATACTATCTAAATATTGGTGCCAAATGTTATCAAAAATATATTTCACCCACTCAGTTATCACACTTCTAGGACTGGGCAATCTCTGCTATAGTCACCAAACGTCCCAATGCACCCCCAAGATCTCCAGGTGTTTCCCAACCCAGAGTTGGCACCCCTAAACTGGTCTGATCCAGCAGGGCTCTTCTGATGTTCTTATGTAAAACAAAGCTGAGATTTTTGGAGTCAAAGCTGGGCTGCAAACTGCAGTTAGGTAAAGGTAAAGGTTCCCTTGCTCGAAAGCCAGTCGAGTCCGACTCTAGGATTGCGGTGCTCATCTCCGTTTCCAAGCCGAAGAGCCAGCGCTGTCCGAAGACGTTTCCGTGGTCATGTGGCCGGCATGACTAAACACCAAGGTGCACGGAACGCTGTTACCTTCCCACCGAAGTGGTACCTATTTATCTACTTGCAATTTCTTGCTTTTGAACTGCTGGGTTGGCAGGAGCTGGAACTAGAGACGGGAGCTCACTCCGTCACGCGGCAACTCGGGTCTTGAACTGCTGAACTACTGACCTTCCACAGCCTGCAGTTCAGCATCTTAACCACTTGAGCCTTAATAATAATTCAAAGTGGCAAGAGGTTGCCTGCAAGTTTCCTAGAAGCCTTTGCTTTGTCGTGTCAGGATCCTGGCCAATCGGTTCACACTGCCTGCTAGAAGAACTGCCAAACTTGGGGCGGGTGAGCAATGAGAATTGGGAGCAAGAGACCACCCCAGTTTCCCAGGGCTGGCAAGAGCGGCGTTCACTAGCTCCGAGGAGCCACCTGTCTGCTTTTTAATTACAGGCTCCGGCTGCAGCAGCCAGCCAGATATATTTCCCTCCCTCCAAACTCCTTAGCAGCGTAACCTCCGCTCTGAACCCTGCCATTTGTACTAATTACAAGTTGCAAAGATGTATTGTCTTGCTGGGGAGGTTCGATTCTGACTCACTGGCACTGTTCCCTCTAAGCTGAGTTAGTGTGAGCTAGCTCACAGTTTTTTAGCCTCCGGCTCACACATTTTTGTCTCAGCTCAGGAAGGATGGCTCCAGAGCAAGCTAATTTATGCAGTAGCCAAATGGCTCGCTCACAACTTTAATGCCAGGAGCTCACAAAGTAGAATTTTTGCTCACAAGACTCCACAGCTTAGAGGGAACATTGCTCACTGGTTATAGATAAGGTGGCGAAACGGCCTCTGTCTTCTGCACCGATTCGATCCCAAGAGGCGTCCCAGGGAAAGGCAAAGATTTTGAAAGAAACGGGATAAATTGTACCTGGTAGAGGCACGCAACGTAAAACGTCGGGCTGGTTCCTCAATCCGTGATCTCACTGCTGTAGCTATTTCCCTGGGCTTGCCGCTGCATTGCGTCTCTGGTTCCCAGCCTCCAGGTGGGACCTGGAGATCTCCTGGAATGAGATCAGTTCCCTCAGAGAAAAGGGCTGCTTTGGCGGGTGGATTCTATGGCATTGGACCACAATGAGGGTTTTATTAATTTTATTTTATTGCACTGTTGTACCTGTGTAAGCCGCCCTGAGCCCACATGCGGGGAGGGCGGGTTATAAATGAAATGAAATAAATAAATAAATAACCCCCCACACACACCCAAATGTTCAGAAAGTTCCTAATTTCTGGCTGGCAACTCTAATTGCATCTCAGATTCTGTCTCTGATACACTGATGTTTCCTATTTCTACTGCCCAGCCTCTTGCTTTTTTCATTGAAGAAGAAGAGGAGATTGGATCTATACCCCACCCTTCACTCAGAGTCTCAGAGCGGTTTACAAACTCCTTTCCCTTCCCCTCCCCACAACAGCCACCCTGTGAGGTAGGCGGGGGCTGAGAGAGCTCTGACAGAAACGGCTCTTTTTCAAGGACAGCTACCAGATTAGGAGTGGGGAATCAAACCCGGTTCTCCCAGATTACAGTCCCAGATTAGGAGTGGGGAATCAAACCCGGTTCTCCCAGATTAGAGTCCCAGATTAGGAGTGGGGAATCAAACCCGGTTCTCCCAGATTAGAGTTCCAGATTAGGAGTGGGGAATCAAACCCGGTTCTCCCAGATTACAGTCCCAGATTAGGAGTGGGGAATCAAACCCGGTTCTCCCAGATTAGAGTCCCAGATTAGGAGTGGGGAATCAAACCCGGTTCTCCCAGATTACAGTCCCAGATTAGGAGTGGGGAATCAAACCCGGTTCTCCCAGATTAGAGTCCCAGATTAGGAGTGGGGAATCAAACCCGGTTCTCCCAGATTACAGTCCCAGATTAGGAGTGGGGAATCAAACCCGGTTCTACCAGATTAGACTCCCCGCACTTAACCGCTACACCAAACTGAAGGGACCCACAGTGCAGTATAATGTCATGTAGTTCACCTTCCAAAGCAGCCAGTTCACATTGAGGAATGAACCGTGGGTACTCTTGTGTTACCGGCCCTCCTCGGTGTGGCCTCTTTTCTCCCTCCCCGTGGATCGTCAGTGGCCGTTCCATCTTCCCTGAAAACTGGGGAGTCAGCAGATGGTGTCTGTGTGCTGCCCTGTAGCAAGATTAAAAAGGTAAAGGTTCCCTTGCTCGAAAGCCAGTCAAATCTGACTCTAGGGTTGCGGTGCTCATCTCCGTTTCAAAGCCGAAGAGCCAGCGCTGTCCGAAGACGTTTCCGTGGTCATGTGGCCGGCATGACTAAACATCAAGGCGCACGGAACGCTGTTCCCTTCCCACCAAAGTGATACCTATTTATCTACTTGCAATTTCTTGCTTTCGAACTGCTAGGTTGGCAGGAGCTGGAACTAGAGATGGGAGCTCACTCCATCATGCGGCACCCAGGTCTCGAACTGCTGAACTACCGACCTTCCACAGCCTGCAGTTCAGCGTCTTAACCACTTGAGCCACCGCAGCAAGATTACTCCAGAGTATATTTTTCACCGGGATGATGGATTGTGCCCGACTATTTTGCATGTTTATCGAATAGCAAAATAGGTCTTGAAAATGATTGTAATGTTGGTGCACAACCACCGAAGCTTCCAGGTGAAAATAGGGAGAGGGGCGAAGATGCCCTCGGTGTAAAGAGAGTTCTGAAAACAACTCCTGGAAAAGGAAACAGTATGAGCGGCGACTGGAGCAAGTTATTTGATGAGCAGCAGTATGTGAACAGTAGCCAAAATTCATCTGAAAGATGGGGGGAAACCACTTACAAGACACAGTTATCAGACTCGCTTGTGAGTTTCTGATTGGTCCTGAATAGCATTGCCAGCGAACCTAAACAGCATGATAAAAAGTAGAGACATCACCCTGCCAACAAAAGTCCGCATGGTCAAAGCAATGGTATTCCCAGTAGTCATGTATGGCTGCGAGAGTTGGACTATAAGGAAGACTGAGCGCCGAAGAATAGATTCTTTTGAAATATGGAGAAGACTCTTGAGAGTCCCTTGGACTGCAAGAAGATCAAATCAGTCAATCCTAAAAGAAATCAACCCTGACTGTTCCCTGGAAGGCCAGATAATGAAACTGAAGCTCAAATACTGTGGCCACCCAATGAGAAGGGAGCACTCCCTGGAGAAGACCCTGATGCTGGGAAAGATCGAAGGTCAAAGAAGATGGGGACGGCAAAGGATGAGATGGTTAGACAGTGTCATCGATGCAACGAACATGAAGTTGAGCCAACTTCAGAGGACGGCGGAAGACAGGAGGGCCTGGCGTGATCTGGTCCATGGGGTCGCGAAGAGTCGGACTCAACTGTGCGACTGAACAACAACAAAGCATTGCCAACTCTACTTTGGGAAGTTCCTGGATATTTGTGGGTGGAGTCCGGGGAGGGCAGGGTTAGGGGAGGGACCCTCAGTGCAATATAATGTCATGTAGTTCGCCCTCCAAAGCAGCCATTTTATCCAGGAAAACTGATCTGTCATCCGGAGATCAGCTGCAACTCCAGGATATCTCCAGACCCCACCTAGATCTGGATTCTCTTGGACAAAGTACCATCTCTTCTATTTTCATTCTGGGTATAAAACTGCATCACCTCCAGTGTTCCCTCTAAGCTGAGTTAGTGTGAGCTAGCTCACACAGTTTTTTAGCCTCCGGCTCACACATTTTTGTCTTAGCTCAGGGAGGAGGGCTCCAGAGCAAACTGATTTATGCAGCGGCCATATTGCTCTGCTCACAACTTTAATGCCGGTAGCTCCCAAAGTAGAATTTTTGCTCACAAGACTCCACAGCTTAGAGGGAGCATTGCTCACCTCATATATGCCACCCTAAATTTCTTCCGGGAAGGCTTGGATAAGGGCTGGGGAGAGGGGGATTGGGAGCAATGTTCCCTCTAAGCTGTGGAGTCTTGTGAGCAAAAATTCTACTTTCTAAGCTACCGGCATTAAAGCTGTGAGCAAGCAATTTGGCTACTGCATATATTAGTTTGCTCAGGAGCCCTCCTTCCTGAACTAGGACAAAAATGTGTGAGCCGGAGGCTAAAAAACTGTGAGCTAGAGGGAACACCGATTGGGAGTTCGCTAGTTTATCTTTGATTTTAGCTGGGGATGTTTGAACTGTTATTGCAAGTTGCCTTGAACCAACAGGAAAAGCAGGATGTAAATGTCTGGGTTTAGAGGGCTGCCAACCTCCAAGTGGGACCTGGGGATTCCCTGGAGTTACAGCTCATCTCCAGACTACAGCGATCAGTTGACCTGGAGGAAATGGTTGCTTTGGAAGGTGAACTCTATGGCATTATCTTCTGCAGAGGTCTCTCTCCTCTCTAAACCTTGCCTTCTCCGGGGTCCACCCTCAGCTCGCCAGACATTTAGCACCCTGGAGTTGGCATCTCTGTGGGTTCCGTATTTTTATTTTTATTTTGGTACTGCAGTTTGCACAATGTGGTGCAAGCTATTTCCACCCCCCTGTGTGAACTGTGAGAGAAGCTCTGCTGTTGCGATCCGTGGGGGAAATCTACTGAGCAGAGAATGAGGGTCAGGGTAGATGAGCTCCGATTCCCCCCGTGTCTGTCAAAATCCATTTCAAAATGAAAGAGACCCTCTCTCATTTTCTCTGACAAGCTCATGGGCCCATCTGCCGGGAACCATGCGCAGAATATTGGCGTTCAAATGACGGTTGGCAACTCTGGGTTGGAAAATTCCTGGAGATTTGGGGGGATTGGACCCTGGGGTAGGGAGGGTATGTGGAGGAGAGGGACCTCAGCAGTGTGCAAGGCCTTAGTGCCCACCCTCCAAAGCAACCGTTTTCTCCTGGTCAACCGATCGCTGTAGTCTGGGAATCAGCTGTAATTCTGCCAAGGCAACTGTCCTCTGCTGTCTGGAGATCATAAGAACATAAGAGACTCCAATGTTGGATCAGGCCAAAGGCCCATCTAGTCCACAACACTCTGTATCTCACAGTGGCCAAAACACCAGGGGCCACCAGGAGGTCCAGCAGTGGGGCCAGGGTACTAGAAGCCCTCCCACTGTTGCCCCCCCCAAGCACCAAGAAGACAGAGCATCCCTTGCCCCAGACTGAGAGTTCCTATAAGAACATCAGAGAAGCCAACGTTGTATCAGGCCAGTGGCCCATCCAGTCCAACACTCTGTGTCACACAGTGGCCAAAAACACCAGGGGCCATCAGGAGGTCCAGCAGTGGGGCCAGGGCACTAGAAGCCCTCCCACTGTTGCCCCCCAAGCACCAAGAATAAAGAGCATCACCTGCCCCAGCCTGAGAGTCCCTATCTATACCTTGTGGCTAAGAGCCACTGATGGACCTCTGCTCCAGATGCTTATCTAATTCCCTCTTGAAGCCCTCCATGCTTGTAGCCGCCACCTCCTGCGGTGGTTGTAACTCCTGGAGATCTCCAGGCTCCACCGGGAGGTTGTCAACTCCAGTCCAGATCAAAAGTTCTTACAAATAAATAGGGCTAAACAAGCCACTGTCTTTTAAGGTCACATGCGGTAAGAAAACAGCAATAAAAGAGAGCTCAGTTTTAAGCTCTGGCCTGGCAGCTCAGTCCCCGAGGACGGTTCTCTTCACAAGAGAAGCAATTAATGAGCATGGTAATGAAGCCGGCCTTGGAAATCGGTGAGGAACCGGAGCTCTTCCAGCTCATCCCAGGGAGACGTGAGAACTGAAGAAGGGGGGAGATGTGGGGGAATCAATGGGGAGGGCCTTTTCAAGACAAGCGCCAGGGGAAATGCTTCAATTCTTCCCCGCCCTCGGCACAAGTAAATAACCCCTTGTTCATCCATCGCTATATGAGAAGGTCGAATGCTGAATGATCCGCCACTGTGAGGGGAGAAAAGTGGATCTGACAAGGGCAAAAAAGAATATACTCACCGGGTCTATTTCTAATCTTCTTAGGCACAGCCCAAAAGAGTTGCCAACTTGGGGGTGGGAAATTCCTAGAGATTTGGGGGTGGAGCCCGGGGAGGGCAGGGTTTGGGGAGGGGCCTCAATGAGGCATATTGCCAAAGAGGAGGGGTTATTTCCTGCAGTAGTGCACAGGAGCAGAGCTCCGGCAGTAAAGAGCCCAGGGGGCGGGCACATGCAACAAGCCCTGCCCCCTGCTCCCAGCAGCCCTCAGTCAGAGCAAGAAGCAGCCAGGTAAGTTGCAGAGCCCCCCCCCCAGCCCCCCGGTCCAAAACAGTCCAGTGGCACCTTTAAGATCAAGTTTTATTCAGGTACAAGCTCTCCCTCCTCTGCGAGAATAGATCTGCACATTCCCCCCCCCCAATAGCTAGCAATCCAAAAGAGTCCAGTGGCACCTTTAAGACCAAGTTTTATTCAGGCACAAGCTCTCCCTCCTCTGCGAGGACAGATCTGCACATTACCCCACCCCCAATAGCTAGCAATCCAAAAGAGTCCAGTGGCACCTTTAAGGCCAAGTTTTATTCATGTACAAGCTCTCCCTCCTCTGTGAGGACAGATCTGCACATTACCCCCCCCCCCAATAGCTAGCAATCCAAAAGAGTCCAGTGGCACCTTTAAGGCCAAGTTTTATTCAGGCACAAGCTCTCCTTCCTCTGCGAGGACAGATCTGCACGTCCCCCCCCCCCAAATAGCTAGCAATCCAAAACAGTCCAGTGGAGCCTGAGCGGTGGGTGTTGCCTTCTGACACACTTCCGATGAGGTCAGGGGGTGTGGCATATGCAAATGAGTTATGCTAACGAGTCATGCTACTGAGCTCCTGCACCTCTTTTTCTACGAAACGACCCCTGCCAAAGAGTCCCACCCTCCAAAGCAGCCATTTTCTCACAGGGAACTGATGTCGGTCATCTGGAGATCAGTTGTGATTCCAGATGATTCCCAGGCCCTACCTGGAGGTTGGCAACAGCCCACTTCCTAGGGTGTAAGGCGTTCCAGAGGTAGCATCACCGGGTCTCGGGGGTGGGGTAAGGTAGCTGTGTCAGTCTGCAATGGAAGACCAAGATTCCAGTCCAGGAACAATTTAGAGATTAACAAGAAGTTCATCAGTGTCTATTAGCCACAAGGTATAGATAGGGACTCTGGGGCAAGTGATGCTCTTTAATCTTGGTGCTTGGGGGGGGGAATCAACAGTGGGAGGGCTTCTGGTGTTCTGGCCCCACTGGTGGACCTCCTGATGGCACCTGGTATTTCTGGCCACTGTGTGACACAGAGTGTTGGACTGGATGGGACTTTGGCCTGATCCAACATTGGCTTCTCTTATGTTCTTATGTTATGTTCTTATTTTTGGGGTTTCTTGGGGTGCATCAACAGAGGCATAACACCCCAATGGCAAGGTATCATGGTCCCGCTGTACACGGCATTGGTCAGGCCGCACCTGGAGTCTTGTGTGCTGTTCTGGAGGCCTCACTGCCAAAAGGATGGGGACAGAATGGAGTTGGTGCGGAGGAGAGCGAGGAGGATGCTCGGCGGCCTGGAGACCAAGAAGCCCTGTGAGGAAAGGCTGAGGGGGGACTTGGGAATGTTCAGTCTGGAGAAGAGGAGGTTGAGGGGGGACATGACGGCTCTCTTGAAGTATCTGAAGGGCTGTGTCCCTTAGAGGAGGAGGGCAGGGAGCTGTTCCTCTCGGCAGCAGAGGAGAGGACTCGTAAGAATGGGTTGAAATTGCTGGCAGAAAGGTACCAACTGGATATTAGGAAAATATGTTTTGACAGTCAGAGTTGTGCCACAGTGGACTCAGCTGCCTGGGGAGGTGGTTGTCAGGATCCTTAGTGAGGTTATGCAACACAGGGCTTCATAAGAAGAATAACTGTTTATTGGTAGGTCCAGTCCTAGAGACACGTGTACAGCTCGTGTCAGGAATGGCCGCCAATACTAGGGCCTCTGACTTATACTAGAATCAAACATCCCCCCAGTAAGCATGAGCCAATGGAAACATCTCACGCGCACGGGTAAAAGCAAGCAGGCAAAGCAAAAGCCGTTAACTTTCCCAGCCGAGTAAAACTGCAGCTGGAGCATCTACAAGGTCAAGCATAAGACAGCAAACAGTTGGTGAGCCAGAGAGAGCTGAGACAGAAAACGGGAGGGCACCCCTCCACATTCCAGACCTAGGGCATGGCTACCTGACAGTGGTGAGCTCCCCCTCACTGGCAGTTTTAAGCAGCAGCTGGACAAACACTTTATCAGGGATGCTGTAGGCTGATCCTGCACTGAACAGAGGGTTGGACTAGGTGGCCCATAGGGCCCCTTCAAATCCTATGATTCTATGGTATAAACTCATTCTCCGAAAATCTTCCTGGTCTCCAAAAGAGCCAGTTTGGTGTAGTGGTTAAGTGCGCGGACTCTAATCTGGGAGAACCGGGTTTGATCCCCCACTCCTCCACTTGCACCTGGTGGATGACCTTGGGCGAGCCGTAGTTCTGATAAGAGCTGTTCTTGAAAAAGAGCCGTTTCTGTCAGAGCTCTCTCAGCCCCACCTACCTCACAGGGTGTCTGTTGTGGGGAGGGGAAGGGAAAGGAGCCAGTTTGGTGTAGTTGTTAAGTGCGCTGACTCTAATCTGGGAGAACCAGGTTTGATTCCCCACTCCTCCACTTGCACCTGGCTGGATGACCTTGGGCAAGCCGTAGTTCTGATAAGAGCTGTTCTTGAAAGAAGAGCCGTTTCTGTCAAGAGCTCTCTCAGCCCCACCTACCTCACAGGGTGTCTGTTGTGGGGAGGGGAAAGGGAAAGGAGTCTGTAAGCCGCTCTGAGACTTCTTCGAGTAGTGAAGGGCGGGGTATAAATCCAATCTCCTCCTCTTCCTCCTCCTCCTCCTCTTCCTCTTCTTCTTCTTCTTCTTCGACACTACTGGACTGGAATCACAGGGTCAGGTTTCCTCTGGATGAGAGCACCCTGGAACCCTAGGACAAGGACAAGTGCCTTTTTTTTTTTGAAGGGGGGGTTGTAATCATTGCTTGATTTACAAACAGACAGGTAAAAGACCAGGGCAGCAAAGGGGTGCTCTGACAGAGTAGAATCTCTGCTGCCCCACATGAGAGAGAGAGAGAGAGAGAGGGTCCCCACACCCCAAGGACGTCATTTCTAAGAACTCACAGCTTTCCCTTACCACTCCCTCCACCTCTTCCAAACGGCTGTTTTCTTCACATTGATGTGCACACCTGCTGCGTCCTCTCCCAGCCAAAGGAGACACCTTCTCCGAGTGCCAAGCAACACCTTCTCCTGGCAATTGGCTTCTAGTGAGGTGACTTCTGTATCCATTTGCCATACCTATGGCCTCCCGCCAGGTGTGTCGCTTAGGCCCAGCCCTCCTGACAGGCCCAGTCACAGAAATTGCTCAACAAATACACAGAAATCCCTTTGAGGGTGCAATTAGATGCAACAGAGGAGGAGGAGGAGGAGAAGGAGGAGGAAGAAGAAGAAGAGGAAGAAGAAGAAAAAGAAGAAAAAGAAGAAAAAGAAGAAGAAGAAGAAGAATTTTAAGCTCCTTTTCTTGCTCGATAATCCAGATACAGAAATAACTGAAATAGTAGCAAAGTTTCTCTGCAGTGCTATGGTCCTACGGCCTGATAAGTGATATTATGAATTAGGTCTTATTATGATGTTACTCTCTGATGTTACTATGCAATTTTAGTTTTACTCTGCATGATTTTGTATTTAGATTACTGTATCTTTATTTATATGCCAATAAAAGGCTTTGGATTGGATTGGAGAAGGAGGAGGAGATTGGATTTATACCCCATCCTTCACTACCCAAAGGAGTCTCAGAGCGGCTCACAATCTCCTCCCCCTCCCCCTCCCCCTCCCCACAACAGACACCCAGTGAGGTAGGCAGGGCTGAGAGAGCTCTTTCGAGAACTGCCCTTGAGAGAACAGCTCTGAAAAAACTTGTGACTGACCCAAGGTCACACCAGCAGTTGCACATAGAGGAGAATCAAACCCGGTTCTCCCAGATTAGAGTCCGCCCTCCTAACCAGGACACCAAACTGGCTCTCAAAAAATCAAAATGGGTGGTTTATCGTGAGCAGAGGCAGGAAAGAGGGGAAATGTAAAACCACTCTGACTCCAGGTGGGAAGCAGAATGTGGGACGCAGAGCCAGGGTTGCCAACTCCATGTTGGGAAATTCCTTGAGATTTGGGGTGTACGCTGGGGAAAGTGGAGTTTAGGGACAAGAGGGACCTCAACGGGGTACTGTGCCACAGACTCCACCCTCCAAAGCAGCCATTTTCTCCAGGGGAAATGATCTCCGTCAGCTGGAGACCAGTGGTAATTTACAGAGACCACCTGGAGGTTGACAACCCTAAGCCCTCTCTCCTCTGACTGCTGGGGGGGCCTCCTCCCTTGTAATACCATAAAGGCAGATGGGCGGGGGGACACACACACACAGGAGTCTGCTGCAGCCGGCCCATCGTCACACCTTCTAACAAGCCGTGTTCGCGATGAGCTTTCAAACCACGCTGCCTTTGTACATGGATGTGCTCAGGTGCAAACTGTGCCGAAGAGAAAAGAGCAGACAGGCATTCAGGAGCTGAAAAGCCTCCCTTTTTTTGCCTTTTTACAAAATACCCTTTGAAAGAAAAGCCGCAGCATGAAAGAAATACCGAGCCCAGCGGCTGACTTGGAACTCTCTCTCTCTCTCTCTCTCTCTCTCTCTCTCTCTCTCCTCTCTCTCTCTCTCTCTCTCTCTCTTTCTCTCTCTAATAGAATGGTTTGGGGGAGGGAAGGGGAGATGAATGTTTTCATACTGCAGACAGAGTCCAAAATCCGCTGCTCTGGTCTCTCTCTCTCTCTCTCTCTCTCTCTCTCTCTCTCTCTCTCTCTCTCTCTCTCTCTCTCTCTCTCTTTCTCTCTCTAATAGAATGGTTTGGGGGAGGGAAGGGGAGATGAATGTTTTCATACTGCAGACAGAGTCCAAAAATCCAGAAAGAGAAATGCTGTGTGGTGTTACCAGCTACATGTTGCTCTGGTAGGGTTGAACAATTCAAGCCTGGACTCTCCCTAGAAGCTAAAATGACTAAAGGAGGAGGAGGAGAGGAGGAGACTGGATTTATACCCCGCCCTTCACTACCCAAGGGAGTCTCAGAGTGGCTTACAAACTCCTTTCCCTTATCAGAACTATGGCTTGCCCAAGGTCATCCAGCAGGTGCAAGTGGAGGAGTGGGGAATCAAACCCGGCTCTCCCAGTTTAGAGTCCATGCACTTAACCACGACACCAAAACTGGCTCTGCCCAAGAAGAAGAGAAGAGAAGATTTATACCCCGCCCTTCACTACCCAGAGGAGTCTCAGAGCGGCTTACGCACTCCTTTCCCTTCATCTCCCCACAACAGACACCCTGGGAGGTAGGTGGGGCTGAGAGAGCTCTTGACAGAGCTCTGCTCTTTTTCAAGGACAGCTCTTGTCAGAACTATGGCTTGCCCAAGGTCATCCAGGCCCTTCTGCTGAGGTGACTTCTGTATCCATTTGCCATACCTATGTGCCCCAGAGAGCACTGTGGTCAGGGTCGCAACATTGTTTGACCCACCCTGGTCCGAAAGAAGCCAGACTGAATGTCACCAGAGCCAGGGCTTTCTCAGTGGTGGCTTCACACTGGTGGAATGAGCTCCCGGAGGACATCAGGGCCCTGCGGGACCTTTTACAGTTCCGCAGGGCCTGTGAAACGGAGCTCTTCCATCAGGCTTTCGATTAGGGGCTGCCACTGATGAATGTGCCCTGGAACATCTCCTGGCCTGAAATCTATTTATTGATTGATTGATGGGTATTTTTACCCCGCCCTCCCTGCAAAACGGGCTCAAGGCGGCTTACAAGGGGCAAAGCCCATATAAAACAGGATAAAAGCAATAAAAACATTAATACACAATCACAAGCAACATTATCTAGAACATCTTCTGGCCTGAGACTTTGCTGGATGCTACTTCATTGGATGTGATTTGGATTATTGCCGTGATCTGTCGTTTTTATTTGTGAATTGTTGCTGTTTTTAACTTGGTACTGTATTTATTAAATGTTTTAATCCCTGTATGGTTTACGTTATTTTAACTCTGTTAGCCGCCTTGAGCCAGTGTGCCCGGCAAGGCGGGTTACAAATAGAAACAATAAATAAATAAATAAATCCATCCATCCATCCAGCAGCTGCAATTGGAGGAGTGGGGAATCCAGGGGTCATTTGGGGGGGACGCGGGGGGACGCCATCCCCCCGGGTGAGGTGCGGGATGGCGGGGCCTGGAGCTCCCTGCTGGTGCCCGCTGGAGGTCGCCGCCGGCTGTGGGGAGGACACACTTCTGGTGATGTCAGGGGGTGTGGCATATGCTAATGAGTTATGCTAATGAGTCCCCCTAGCTCTTTTTCTACGAAATGACCCCTGGGGGAATCAAACCCGGTTCTCCCAGATCAGAGTCCGCGCACTTAACCACTACACCAAAATTGCTTTCGCTAGCGCACCTACCCACCAGGAACTTTTAAGCACGTGTATTATGCATCAGTGAGCATTCTGAGCACTTCCAGAAAGTGCTGGTTTAGTAGCTGAGCCTGGCCCCCGTCTGTTCCTCTCGCCAGGCCCACCCAGGAAGGTGTTTTATTAGGAGCAAAGCCTGCCGACCGACCACACAGGAACCTATTAATGGGTATTGATATCACGCATCCTGACGGAGCCAAGCAAGACGGCTGGAACGGAGATGGCTTCAAGCCGTACAGTTCCACCGGCCAGGGAGGGGAGAGAAGGGAAGCCCTGTCTAAGGTTGCCAGCTTCCAGGTGATACCTGGAGATCTCCCGCTATGACGGCTTCGGAGGGTAAACTCTATGGCACTGTACCCTGCTGAGTTCTGTCCCCTTCCCAAACTCTGCACTCTCAAGGCTCCGCCCCCCCAAAATCTCCAGGTATTTCCCAACCCAGATCTGGCAACCGTTTTAACCAGTTTGGTGTGGTGGTTAAGGCCAATTCTGTGCTGCAGGTTAGCAAAACCGGAGTTGCAAATAAAATGGCAATCAAGAGAAGACTCTTGAGAGTCCTCCAAGGGACTCTCAAGAGTCTTCTCTTGATTGCCATTTTATTTGCAACTCCTGTTTTGCTAACCTGCAAGAAGATCAATTCAGTCCATCCTAAAAGAAATCAACCCTGACTGTTCCCTGGAAGGCCAGATAATGAAACTGAAGCTCAAAGACTTTGGCCACCCAATGAGAAGGGAGCACTCACTGGAGAAGAAGACCCTGATGCTGGGGAAGATTGAAGGTCAAAGAAGACGGGGACGGCAAAGGATGAGATGGTTAGACAGTGTCATGGATGCAACGAACATGAGCCAACTTCAGAGGACGGTGGAAAACAGGAGGGCCTGGCGGGAGCTGGTCCATGGGGTCGCGAAGAGTCAGACTCGACTGTGCGACTGAACAACAACAACGAATTGTAATGCCAGCATTGCTAATCTGTGCTGACAGATATGGAATACTGAGGCCCCGGTCACACGGGGAATTTGCCGCGTGAAAGGCATGAATGTCGGGCGGATTCTCGGGGCACAATCACACCGCAACATCTGGGAAGCGTAGCGCACCCGTGGCGTCCCGCTGAAGATGTGGAGTTAAAAAGTACCAAGGAACGTGCACCAGTATTCAGAAAACGCGGGGCAGGGGCAGGCGTCTGATCACGGGAGTGTAGTATCCCGTGGAATTCGGCGCCCGTTCACATCCCGTTGCAAACCAGATGTTTTTTGTAAGCGCATGCGCACAAACATGAAACTGAAAGCAGTGCTGCTCCGCGGAACTGCACATGTGCACAAACGCGAAATGCAGAGGAGGGAGAGCTTGTATCTGAACAAAACTTGGTCTTAAAGGTGCCACTGGACTGTTTTGGATTGCTAGCTATGGGGGGGGGGGACGGGCAGATATGTCCTGGAAGAGGAGGGAGAGCTTGTGCCCAAATAAAAAACTTGGTCTTAAAGGTGCCACTGGACTGTTTTGGGCCGGGGAGCCGGGGGGAGCTCTGCAACTTACCTGGCTGCTTCTTGCTCTGACTGAGGGCTGCTGGGAGCAGGGGGTGGGGCTTGTTGCATGTGCCCGCCCCCCTGGGCTCCTTACTGCCAGAGCTCCGCTCCTGTGCGCTCCTGCAGGAAATGACCCCTGTTTAAAGCTAATATGAAAGTGTTGTGCTGCATTATTCACTCTGCATCATTAGAATACCCAACAGATATACTGCCTCTGAACATGGAGGCTCCATTCAGTGACCACTGCTAAGAGCTAGTGACAGCCTTGCCTTCCATGGATTTGTCTATCCCTTTCAAAACCATTGAAGGTAGTGCCGTCCTCACATTTCATGTCAGTGAATTCTGCTAGTTGGAGTTGTGGGAACACCTGCTTCCTTCCGTCTGTGACACTGGGCCCCCCTGAGTTCTAGCATTACAAGAGTTCTGGAGGGTGGCTGTGTTGATCTACAAGAGAGCAGTGAGATCTGAGCCCAGTCGCTCCTTAGAGCCCGCATGGTGAGTTAAGAATGGTGGGTTCTAATCTGGAGACCTGGGTGTAAAGAAAAATGGTTCCTTGCTCTGCTCTGAGAAATAAAATCTTTGGTTCAGGCTGCAGAGAGGCCTACAGAAATCCTCCCAGAGATAGTCAGAGACAGTAAGAACACAGTGACCTTGCTAGCCTAATTGTTTGCAGCTGAAGTGGCAGGGAGTACCAACTGCCCCTGGGCCTTCCAATTAGCACATTCCGAACAACTGAAGCTATGGACACCTGTGTGGGAATGGGCATGACTAGGGGTCATTTCCTGCAGGAGCACACAGGAGCAGAGCTCTGGCAGTGAGGAGCCCAGGGGGTGGGCACATGAAACAAGCCCCACCCCCTGCTCCCAGCAGCCCTCAGTCAGAGCAAGAAGCAGCCAGGTAAGTTGCAGAGCCCCCCTGCCCCCCCAACCCACCTTTAGGTACAAGCTCTCCCTCCTCTGTGAGGACAGATCTGCACGTCCCCCCCCCCAATAACTAGCAATCCAAAACAGTCCAGTGGAGCCTGAATGGTGGATGTTGCCTTCTGACACACTTCCGGTGATGTCAGGGGGTGTGGTATATGCAAATAAGTTATGCAAATAAGTTATGCTAATGAGCTCCTGCGCCTCTTTTTCTACGAAATGACCCCTGGCTTTAAAAGAAAAAAAGCTTTACTTACTAATGAGGAAAGGGTGACGGGGAGATTAAACAAACAAAGGATAAACATCCTCTCTAACTGCTCTCTAATCTACATCTTGACTCTAAGGCTGCTAAAACCCTTGTGAGAATGGACTCATTTCGTGTTGAACTCATTTGTTATGAGGGCCAGATCTGGCATAAGTGAGACCTTGTTGGGCTGGGCTGTGTGTGTCATAACAGGTAATGCCAGGTAGCGGAGATATAAACTTTATAAAGGACACAAACACAGAGGGGTTTTTTATTACTTAAAATAAAAACATGCTCAAAACATCAGCACTCTTGCAATATTTTGTTTATTTAACCGTGTCTGATCACTGACGCCTCTTGCTCTGAATTACTGCATCGAAATGTCTGTGTTGCTGCAATCTTGAGTGTGCTGTTCAGGTGTGTATCTGTAAGCTGCAAACCTACAATGACGCAGCAGCAGCAGAACTGGAAGAAGCAGCAGAAGACAGCCAGTTCCACTGCGGGCCTGACAGAAGCCCTCTGGGGGCCTGAACTGGCCCCCGGGCCACATGTTTGACACCACTGGACTAGAGGAGGTAGAGCAAAGAGCAATAAAACTGAAATCCTAAGCTTACTCACTAGCCCATCCTCAGTGTATTGATTACCCAACAGGAGAATCCCAATGCTAACAAATTCTATGCTTAATCACCTTACTCCGGTGGGAAATATGTGTAGGCTCTATCATCGGGTCCCTGAACTTAACTACTTAACTAGCTAGAACACTAGCATGCTACAGAGAGAGAACTTGCAAATCCCAACAATATTACTGAATACTACTTCCTAGGGACGAAAAGCAAGGGAGGGTTGCTGCCACCATTCTCTGCTTATCGGACTCCCGCACAATTTTATAAACCTCTATCATGTTCCACCCCCCCACCCCCCGTTGTCTCTTTTCTAGACTGAAAAGCCCCAGACTCTGCACCCTTTCCTCTTAGGGAAGGGGCTCCAACCCCCCGAATCATCAACTGTAATAGCAGGAGATCTGCAATAGAACAACTACGGGTGCGGTCCCACGCGCCAGATAGAGTGGGGAGTGGGGGGGATCAAGTCTATTTCCTCCGGAGGAATTTGACCAGTTGTGAGATCACCCCTCCCTTTGAAGCTGCGGGTGCAGCCCGTCGGTGTGATCAGACGCAACTGCGGGTGAGTCGTTTGTGGGTTTTTTTGCGGTTTGTTTCTCACATGCTTAAATGAGGAATCTATGATCATGAGTTCTTGTATCGTATCGTATCGTATCGTATCGTGCCACAGGCAATCCTCTTAAGGCTGGAAAGGTTGTCTTCTCAATGCATCAGTTAATGCCTATTACTGGCCCTGAATATAAGAACATAAGAGACACCAATGTTGGATCAGGCCAAAGGCCCATCCAGTCCAACACTCTGTGTCACACAGTGGCCAGAAATACCAGGGGCCATCAGGAGGTCCACCAGTGGGGCCAGGACATTAGAAGCCCTCCCACTGTTGACCCCCCCCACAAGTACCAAGATGACAGAGCATCACTTGCCCCAGAGCCCCTATCTATACCTTGTGGCTAATAGCCACTGATGGACCTCTGCTCCATATGCTTATCCAATTCCCTTTTGAAGCCGTCCATGCTTGTAGCCGCCACCACTTCCTGTGGCAGTGAATTCCAAGTGTTAATCACTCTTTGGGTGAAGAAGTACTTCCTCTTATCTGTTCTAACCCGACCACTCAGCAATTTCATGGAGTGCCCACGAGTTCTTGTATTGTGAGAAAGGGAGAAAAGTACCTCTTTCTCTACCTGCTCTTTCCCATGCATAATCTTATAAACCTCAATCATGTCACCCCTCAGTCGTCGTTTCTCCAAGCTAAAGAGCCCTAAGCGCCTTAACCGTTCCTCATAGGGAAAGTGTTCCAACCCCTACATAAGAACATAAGAGATGCCAATGTTAGATCAGGCCAAAGGCCCATCCAGTCCAACACTCT
>NW_015173225.1:168409-180226 GCF_001447785.1 Gekko japonicus | reverse complement strand
TTTAGACACTACTTGTTTCTTTGCCATACAGGCTCTCTCACAAAATGGTTAGAGTCACACAGACTCTCTTCATAGCTCTTCCACACTTCACTTTATTTATTTATTTGTTTGTTTATTTGTTTATTTATTAGATTTATACCCCGCCCTCCCCAATGGGCTCAGGGCTGCTAACAACAGAGGCAATTGCCACAACAACAGTTAAAACAACATAAAAACAATCATGAAACAGTATAAAACAATCAATAAGTAAAGTGCGGTGCTCTTGATCTTAAATTTTCTTAATCCAAGATGAGTTCCAATTTGTCAACCTAACCTGACAACATACACCCTTCGGTTAACTAGGCGTCTGCCCAGGGCCGGCTCACCTCCAGATCTAATCCACCTTCGAAGATGGCAACTTGGTGGTGGTACAGTGATGGCGGTGGCGGCTCCTATGCAAAGGCCTGGCGGAAGAGCTCCATCTTGCAGGCCCTGTGGAACTGCGCCAGGTCCCGCAGGACCCAAATCTGCTCTGGGAGCTCATTCCACCAGACAGGAGCTGCCGCCGAAAAAGCCCTGGCCCTGGTTGCAGCCAGCTTGATGTCCTTGGGGCCGGGAACCACCAATAGGTGCTGCGACCCCAACCGTAGAGCTCTTAGGGGAACATATGGAGAAAAGACACATACACAGAAAGACACATACACAGACAAAGCTACATACACAGAACTCTCTGTCATAAAACACACACACACACACAGATTCCTCTCAGAACATTCCTCCGTCCACACTCTCAGTCATCAGCCAGTCACAGTGAGCCAGTTTGGTGAAGTGGTTAAGAGGGCAGACTCTAATCTGGGGGAACCGGGTTTGATTCCCCACTACTCCACTTGCACCTGGCTGGATGACCTTGGGCAAGCCGTAGTTCTGATAAGAGCTGTTCTTGGAAAACAGCAGTTTCTGTCAAGAGCTCTCTCAGCCTCACCTACCTCACAGGGTGTCTGTTGTGGGGAGGGGATGGGAAAGGAGTTTGTAGACCGCTCTGAGACACCTTTGGGTAGTGAAGGGCAGGGTATAAATCCAATCTCCTCTCCACCTGCTCCTCCTCCTCCACACTCATCTCCCCCATTGCCCTCCTTGCATTACTGCAGTCAAACTCAACAGTTAAAGACACACCCACACACCAAAACATGGAATAATTATACGCTCCCTTTAAATCCATCCGGCATCCGCACCTATGTCGGGTCTAATCGTGCGTCTGATCGCAGCCTCAATTAGAGTCCAGCAGCCCGTTAGAGACCAACAAGATTTTGGAGATGCAAGCTTCCAAGAATCAACGCTCCCTTAGACAGGTTCTCAGAGGAGTTTGTCACTTCATCCAGGAGAGAACCATTCCACCTCCGGACAAATTAATCACGCTTTTCCAGTTTAGAGCCTGTGGGAAGGGAACCTGCTCTTCGGTTAAGTTTCTTCAGGAGAAACTTCCTAACTGTAAGAGTGGTTGAGCAGTGGAACAGTCTGCCTTGGGAGGTGGTGGAGGCTCCTTCACTGGACGTTTTCAAGCGGAGGCCGGACAGCCATCTTTCCGGTATGTTGTAGGGCTATCTTTCGGCTCTGCTCTAGCAGTGCCGGGGGTTGGACTAGATGACCTGTAAGGCCCCTTCCAACTCTAACATTCTATGATTCTATGCAGGGCTTTTTTTGTAGAAAAAGCCCAGGAGGAACTCATTAGCATAATAGGCCACACCCAGAAGCAGAAACTCATTAGCATATTAGGCCACACCCCTGACTTCACCATTCATTAGCACATTAAGCCGCACCCCCATGTTACCAGAAGTGTGGTCATCCAGCCACACCCACCTTTTGCTTCTTATTTTGTTGACCTTGTTTGCTGTCAAAACCCAGGGCTTTTTTTGTAGCAGGAACTCCTTTGCATGTTAGGCCACACACCCCTAATGTAGCCAATCCTAACGAGTTTCTGCTGTTGGGTGTGGCCTATTATGCTAATGAGTTCCTGCTGGGTGTGGCCAACTCGGGAGCCAGCCGGAACTCCGTTCCTGTGCGTTCCTGCCCCAAAATAGCCCTGATTCTATGATTCTATGACAACTGATAGCAAAGGTGTGTGTGCTCAGGGGAACCGAGCCTGAGTAAAACGCTAATGGTGTGACCCTAAGCACGTTGACTCTGAAATATGTCGACCTTCATTCCATGGGGTGGGCCTCCTGGGAAGTGTGTTTGGAACTGCAGCTCTCGGGGGGGCTTCACATCAACCAGTTTTTCCTTCTATGTCACTCTCTGGCCATAAAAACTATAATTTCCCCACCTGCACGACCGTCTCCAAAGTTCATGCGGGAAGAAAACACAGGCCTTCCAAGAAATCCCGCAGATATAATTTGTGGGTTGCTTCTCAGACAATTGCACTGTGGATTCCCCCCCCCCTTAAGACAGATTATTATTATTGGATGGCACAGCTGTGGGCTTGGCCCCCGGGGGCACTTTCTTTATGGTCGGGCAGGGCAGGCTTTGCCTCTGCTTCTCCTCCCCTCTCTCGCTTCCTCTGCAGTCTGCCGGCTCCCGCTGGTCTCTTCTACGGATACGGAATTGCCTTCCAAGCGGCCGTTGCCTTTTACCCTCTGCCGGATGGCTCCCTTTAGGTTCCACGGCCGCTTGTTTAATCATAAGGATCTGAGAACTGCTGTGGTGCATCGGACCATGCCGTCCATCGTCCTGTTTCCAGCAGCTGATGGCCAAATGCCTCTCAAAAGTCATCGGCAGACATTAAGGCCAGACCCTCGGCTGTTGCTTGTTCCTAATATCTTGTACACAGGACAGAGCAGGCTGGGAGATGCTGAGGGTTGCCAGCCTCCAGGTGGGGCCTGGGGACCTCCCGCTTTCCCAACTGACCTCCGGCTGATAGAGATCAGCTCCCCTGGAGAAAATGGCTGCTTTGAAGGCCCCTCCCCTTCCCAAACCCCGCCCTCTCCTGGATCCACCCCAAAGTCTCCTGGAATTTTCCAACCCAGACCTGGCAACCCTAGTCAGATGCCACGGTTCAGATGCCAAAAGTGACCTGATTTCATTCCCAAGATTGGCAGCTAAAGGGCATCAGGCACGCATGAGCAGGGGTCATTTCCTGCAGGAGCGCACAGGAGCTGAGCTCCGGCAGTAAAGAGCCCAGGGGGCGGGCACATGCAACAAGCCCCACCCCCTGCTCCCAGCAGCCCTCAGTCAGAGCAAGAAGCAGCCAGGTAAGCTGCAGAGCCCCCCCTCCCCTGGCCCAAAACAGTCCAGTGGCACTTTTAAGACCAAGTTTTATTCAGGTACCAGCCCCCCCCCAATAGTTAGCAATCCAAAACAGTCCAGTGGCATCTTTAAGACCAAGTTTTATTCAGGTACAAGCTCTCCCTCCTCTGTGAGGGCAGATCTGCATGTCCCCCCCCCCAATAGCTAGCAATCCAAAACAGTCCAGTGGCACCTTTAAAGCCAGGTTTTATTCAGGTACAAGCTCTCCCTCCTCTGTGAGGACAGATCTGTGCATCCCCCCCCCAATAGCTAGCAATCCAAAACAGTCCAGTGGCACCTTTAAGACCAAGTTTTATTCAGGTACAAGCTCTCCCTCCTCTGTGAGGGCAGATCTGCACGTTCCTCCCCCCCAATAGCTTGCAATCCAAAAGTGTCCAGTGGAGCCTGAGTGGTGGGTGTTGCCTTCTGGCACACATCTGGTGATGTCAGGGGGCGTGGCACATGCAAATAAGTTATGCTAATGAGTTATGCTAATGAGATCCTACACCTCTTTTTCTACAAAATGACCCCTGCTTATGACACACATGGTCCGGCCGGACAAGGTCTCATTTATGTCAGATCCAGCCCTCATAAGAAATGAGTTCGACACCCCTGTATTATAAGGTGTTCTCCGGCTTCTGCTTTTGCATCAGTCATGCCGGCCATATGACCACAGAAACGTTTTCGGACAGCGCTGGCTCTTCGGCTTTGAAACAGAGATGAGCACCGCAACCCTAGAGTCGGATTCGACTGGCTTTCGAGCAAGGGAACCTTTACCGTAACCTCAGCAAAAGTGCACATTTCTTGCTCATGTCTTCGTCTCTCTTGTGTGCAAGGGCGGGGCTGCGACTTACGGTCTTTCTAGAAACAGCCTCTGAACAGGCATCTGTAGAACTCTTCCAGCTGTGCCACGCAGTGGCAGAGAGACAATTAGAGACAGATCACAGGGCACACGAACGGAGATGCGAAGCCTCCAGACATCCTTGCCGGGGATCCCGTGGAGAATTGCAAAAATGCTGCGAGCCCTTCCCCTGGGCCTGTTTGCCTCTTGCTCTGCCTCCAACGATGCGTGTGAAGCTCAGGAGCCTTTGACTGGGAAAGCGCTTGTCTATAGAAACGTAATAGGAAGTGTTAGAACTGCCTTTATGGAGGGGGGGGGACTCTGATAATTGGCAGGCGCGTTGACCGAAGCGCCTTCCGAAAGGAAAGAGTTGAACTGACGGCTTGCTAAATGAAGCAACTGCTGGACGACTTTCCTTTCTAGCAGGAAGAGATTTTTTGCTCTGGCTAGAGCTGCGGTGGCTCAAGTGGTTAAGACGCTGAACTGCTGGCTGTGGGAGGTCGGTAGTTCAGCAGTTCGAGACCCGAGTGTGCCGCATGACGGAGTGAGCTCCCGCCTCTAGTTCCAGCTCCTGCCAACCTAGCAGTCCGAAAGCAAGAAATTGCAAGTAGATAAATAGGTACCACTTCGGTGGGAAGGTAACAGCGTTCCGTGCACCTTGGTGTTTAGTCATGCCGGCAACATGACCACGGAAACGTCTTTGGACAGCGCTGGCTCTTCGGCTTTGAAACGGAGATGAGCACCGCAACCCTAGAGTCGGACTCGACTGGCTTTCGAGCAAGGGAAACCTTTAGCTTTAGAGGTACAAACAAAAGTGTCCAGGTGCTATGTTTTTTGTAACCTGCAGATCATTGTGCACCATTCCAGCTTTTAAAGGTGTCATAAATCATGGAATCACAGAGTCGGAAGGGGCCCTACATACCATCTAGTCCCACCCCCAGCTCAGTGCAGAATCAGCCTAGAGCATCCCCGACAAGTGTTTGTCCAGCCGCAGCTTCAAGACTGCCGAGGGGGGGGGGAGCTCACCACCTCCCCAGGCAGCCGATTCCACTGTGGCACAACTCTGACTGTCAAAACGTTTTCCCTAAGATCCAGCCGGTACCTTCCCGCCCTTAATTTAAACCCATTAATTTAAATTAATGTAAACTGGGTTTGATTCCCCACTCCTCCACTTGCACCTGGCTGGATGACCTTGACAAGCCATAGCTCTGATAAGAGCTGTTCTTGAAAAAGAGCAGTTTCTGTCAAGAGCTCTCTCAGCCCCACCTACCTCACAGGGTGTCTGTTGTGGGGAGGGGAAGGGAAAGGAGTTTGTAAGCCACCCTGAGACTCCCTTGGGTAGTGAAGGGCAGGGTATAAATCCAATCTCCTCCTCCTCCTCCTCCTCCTCCTCTTCTTCTTCTATTATTGTGAGTCCTCTCTTCTGCTGCCAAGAAGAACAGCTCCCTGCCCTCCTCCTCTAAGGGACAGCCCTTCCGATACTTCAAGAGAGCCATCCTGTCCCCCCTCCACCTCCTCTTCTCCAGACTGAACATTCCCAAGTCCCCTCTCAGCCTTTCCTCACAGGGCTTCTTGGTCTCCAGGTCCCCGATCATCCTCCTCACTCTCCTCTGCACCCGTTCCATTCTGTCCACATCCTTTTTGAAGAGAGGCCTCCAAAACTGCACACAATATGCCAGGTGCGGCCTGACCAATGCAGTGCACAGCGGGACTACGACATCTTGCAATTTGGATGTTATGCCTCTGTTGATACACCCCAAGACTGCATTAGCCTTTTTTGTCGCTGCACCACACTGGCTGCTCATCTTTAAGTTGCGGCCCACCTGTACCCCAATGATCAACATTATCCACATTCCCAAGATGGGGCAGGGTATTGTTCCTTCCCAAACATCCTCCTACTTCTCGACTATTCTTTAATTGATTGATTGATTTGATCTCAGAGTTGGAAGGGACCATCTGGGTCATCTAGTCCACCTCCCTCCCAACGCAGGAACTACAGCTATAGTATCCCTGACAAGTAGGTGTCCAAAAACCTCCAGTGATGAAGAATCCATCACCTCACATGGGGGAGGGGGAGACTGTTCCAGCATCAAGCACACCTTATCAGAACTACGGCTTGCCCAAGGTCATCCAGCCAGGTGCAAGTGGAGGAGTGGGGAATCAAACCTGGTTCTCCCAGATTAGAGTCCGCACACTGAGCCACGACATCAACCTGAAGTAAGCAAACAGACGAATAAATATTTGGGACTATACAAAAAAATGGCAGAATGGTGCAGGTGCGGGGAGTCCCGCTTCATGTCGAAATTCTATTTTTGTCAAACCGACCCTGATGATGGGAAAGGATGAGATGGTTGGACAGTGTCATCGATGCAACGAACATGAAATTGAGCCAACTTCAGAGGATGGCGGAAGACAGGAGGGCCTGGCGGGAGCTGGTCCATGGGGTCGTGAAGAGTCGGACTCGACTGTGCGACTGAACAACAACAACAAACCGAAATTAAAATCATGCCAGAAAAAATCAGTCCTTGCCTTTGAGTTCTTTAATGCCAGCACAAAAATGCCTGGGCTATTCCGGAAGCAGTGGCTCATGGGCGGCAGAAGACAAACGCCAGGATGATAAACATTTACTTTTTAAAAAGGATATTTCTGAAGTCTTACAGTGTTGCTTACAGTGGAGCTTACAGTGGAGCTGCGGTGGCTCAAGTGGTTAAGACGCTGAACTGCAGGCTGTGGAAGGTCAGTAGTTCAGCGGTTCAAGACCCGGGTGCCGCAAGACAGGGTGAGCTCCTGTCTCTAGTTCCAGCTCCTGCCAACCTAGCAGTTCAAAAGCAAGAAACTGCAAGTAGATAAATAGGTACCCCTTCGGTGGGAAGGTCACAGCGTTCCGTGCGCCTTGGTGTTTAGTCATGCCGGCCACATGACCACGGAAATGTCTTCGGACAGTGCTGGCTCTTTGGCTTTGAAACGGAGATGAGCTCCGCAACCCTAGGGTCGGATTCGACTGGCTTTCGAGCAAGGGAACCTTTACCTTTACCTTACAGTGTTGCATTTTTGAAGACCTCAAGAAATCCAGAAATACTAAATGCGTCCATCCATCTCTGCCAATTACTTTTCACTGCATCGACCTCCCCGGTGGGACACAAAGGGACATTCAAGGAGTGTCTCTCATTAGCCTCGCTCTCTCCAACTTTTTGGGAAATCTTTCTTTTAAGGAGCTTCCTGTGGCCGAGTCTGTCTACACACAGAGGGACTTTGCTCCATTAGTGCATACAAGATAGCAGCTGTACCAGGGGTCATTTCGTAGAAAAAGAGGTGCAGGAGCTCATTAGCATAACTCATTTGCGTAACTTATTTGCATATGCCACGCCCCCTGACATCACCAGAAGTGTGTCAGAAGGCGACACCCACCACTCAGGCTCCACTGTGCTGTTTTGGATTGCTAGCTACTGGGGGGGGGGGGTGCAGATCTGTCCTCGCAGAGGAGGGAGAGCTTGTACCTGAATAAAACTTGGTCTTAAAGGTGCCACTGGACTGTTTTGGACCCGGGGGCGGGTGGGGAGCTCTGCAACTTACCTGGCTGCTTCCTGCTCTGACTGAGGGCTGCTGGGAGCAGGGGGTGGAGCTTGTTGCATGTGCCCGCCCCCTGGGCTCTTTACTGCCGGAGCTCCGCTCCTGTGCGCTCCTGCAGGAAATGACCCCTGGACCAAACCCTGTTTTTGTTTCCCCTTTCCCACCCCACCCTAAAAAAAAACACAGAGAGCAGATTTCAAGAGAAATACTATCCCAGCTTTGGCACCTTTTATTGTCTATTTTTTTTAAAAAAAGAAACACGCACAAACAAAGCATATTCAGGAAACACAATCCATGGGTTTCATTTCTATGTACTTCATATTATCCCTATTCCTGTGGATGTCTCGATCATTGCAATGTTCGTGTCTTTTCAAAAGGCTTCTGCCCCATGCCTGACAAGGTCTTCCTTTCTTTCAGAGGGATTTGCAGGGGTTCTTCTTCGAAGCAGCGGCTCCCGAAGGGCATGGAGGGGTGAACTTCGGACTGGGCACAGCAGCTCTTGGGGTCAGAGTAGCGGTGCCATTCCTTCTTTGCATATCCCATACTTAGCTCACACAGCCACTGCTGCAAGGTGACACTGGTTTTAGAGAGCTTTTTAAAAAGGGCTTGACAGATACGTGGAGAACTGAAAAGGCTTGACAAATACGTGGAGAACTGGTCTATCGACTGCTTGTTTGGTATAGTGGTGAAGTCAGGGGTCGTTTCGTAGAAAAAGAGCTAGGGGAACTCATTAGCATAACTCATTAGCATATGCCACACCCCCTGACATCACCGGAGTTGTGTCATAAGGCCACACCCCCTGATATCACCGGAAGTGTGTCATAAGGCCACACACCCCGCCCCCAACGGTCCCGGCCGCCACCGCGGCCTTGCAGCTCCACTGCCGAGCCCCATGAGGGGCCCGGCGGTGGACCTGCAAGGCCGGCGGGAGTGCAAGGAAGCCCCGCGAAGGCCCTCCCTGGCCCCAGGCAGGCAGGGGGGGAGAGAGGCAGGGAGGAAGCAATGTACCCTCCCTCTTCTCCTGCCTCCTCCTAGCTGAATGAGGGCCTTGACCTTGGGCAAGCTGTAGTTCTGATAAGAGCTGTCCTTGAAAAAGAGCAGTTCCTGTCAGAGCTCTCTCAGCCCCACCTACCTCACCAGTCTGTTGTGGGGAGGGGAAGGGAAAGGAGTTTGTCAGCTGCTCTAAGACACCTTTGGGTAGTGAAGGGTGGGGTATAAATCCAATCTCTTCTTCTTCTTCTTCTTCTTCTTCTTCTTCTTCTTCTTCTTCTTCTTCTTCTTCTTCTTCTTCTTCTTCTTCTTCTTCTTCTTCTTCTTCTTCTTCTTCTTCTCCTTCATGGCTAAATGGAACCTCCACATTCAGAGGCAGTATATCTCTGAATAATAATCGATGGAGTTGGATGTAGCGGGAATGGCAGGGAAGGTGGTGGACTCATGCCTGGCTCCTTGTTGGCTTCCTGGAAACATCCAACCGTTGGAAACACAGGGCTCCATGCTGCCTTCAGCTTGGAGGAAAGGCAGGTTATAAGTCAGCGTGGGGCAGTGGTTCAGGGTGTTAGACTAGGATCTGGGAAACCCAAATTTGAATCCTCCCCCCTGCCATGGAAGCTTGCTTGGGCCAGTCACATCCTCTTAGGCTGCCCTACCTCACAACGTTGTAGGGAGGGTAAAATGGAAGACGAAGAAGAGGAGGAGGAGGAGGAGATTGGATTTATACCCCACCCTTCACTACTCAAAGGAGTTGCAGAGTGGCTTACAATCTCCTTTCCCTCCCCCTCCCCGCAACAGACACCCTGTGCGGTAGGTGGGGCTGAGAGAGCTCTTTCGAGGACTGTCCTTGAGAGAACAGCTCTGAAAGAACTTGTGACTGACTCAAGGTCACACTGGCAGCTGCATGTGGAAGAGGAGTGGGGAATCCCCCAGATTGGAGTCCGCGCTTCTAACCACTACACCAGACTGGCTCTCTTTGGGTCCCCACTGGGGAGAAAGGCCAGGTATAAATGAAGTAAATAAATAAATATTAACAATTTACAATTAATAGACTAATGATCCTGATCTAGAATGTCTCCTCTTTTTCTTATTTTTGAGGAGAGCATCAAAATTCTCTCTGAAGTCACCTGGTGCGTAAACTGTGGATAACCTATACCAGTGATGGCGAACCTTTTAGAGACCGAGTGCCCAAACTGCGACCCAAAACCCACTTATTTATCGCAAAGTGCCAACACGGCAATTTAACCTGAATACTGAGGTTTTACTTTAGAAAAAAACAACTCATTTACTTAAGATGATCCAAACAAAGTAAGGAAAGCAATCCCAAATGCTTTCATTTACTTAAAATTATTTGGCAGAGAATTCATAAGAACATAAGAACATAAGAGATGCCAATGTTGGATCAGGCCAAAGGCCCATCCAGTCCAACACTCTATATCACACAGTGGCCAGAAATACCAGTGCCATCAGGAGGTCCACCAGTGGGGCCAGGACATTCGACACTTTAATGATGGTCTGGGCCTGGCTGGGTCGATGGCACCACTGACCTATACGGAGGTTCTCCTGGTGCTGTGTGTGCAAAAGAAGGGAGAGAGCCCGGGCTCATATGTGCATGAAAATCTGCACATGTGCAAAGCTGTGTTGCGTGCTGTGCCCAGGCCAAGGGTCTACCCATCCTCCAGAGTGGCAGAAATCAACAGATCAGCACAAAAGAGAAGTCTTGCACCTTGGTGTGTGAACCATGCCACGTGCAATCTTGCTACATCCTCATGCGAGCACGCACGGCTGCAAGTTTTGGGTGAGGGGTGGGGGAAATGCTCGACCTTTGGAGCGTTCTGAACACTGCAGTCTATATTCTAAATACATACATAAATGATTAGATACTCTGTTGTGGTATACAGCCACAAACTGGCAAAGGCAAACTGTATGGATGATAGAAGAATCAAAGAAAAATAATGTTGCCATTTGCTAAACTTCAGGGATCTGGGGAAAGCAAACGTCAGCCGGAGAGCCCAGACAGGAAGTCGCTACCGTCACGATCAGTGCTCCCTCTAAGCTGAGTGAGTGTGAGCTAGCTCACAGTTTCATAGCCTCCGGCTCACAAATTTTTGTCTTGGCTCAGGAAGGAGGGCTCCAGAGCAAACTCATTTATGCAGTAGCCAAATCTCTCACTCACAACTTTAATGCCAGGAGCTCACAAAGTAGAATTCTTGCTCATGAGACTCCACAGCTTAGAGGGAACATTGGTCACGATGCCTTTTGCTTTCCAAGAAGAAGTTTACATTTTCTTCCAGAAGGAAGGTTTTTTCCCCTTCTTACAGCAATGAGAATAGACAGCTCTCCATCCTGCTCCTCTGACAAAGGGAAGCCCTGTCGCCCTTTAATAGAAGAGCTAGGCTGTAATCCAGCAGCACCTTAGAGACAAAGAGAGCTCTGAGTCCCTGAGACGCTCCTACCCAGAAAATCTTGCTGGTAGTCTCTATGGTGCTACTGGACTCAACGGGGGAGAGGAGACGGAGAGAGACGGGTTCTGTCCAGTGTTCCCTCTAAGCTGAGTGAGTGTGAGCTAGCTCACCGATTTTTTTAGCCTCCAGCTCACACATCCTTGTCTTAGCTCAGGAAGGGGGGGATCCGGAGCAAACTAATTTAGGCAGCAGCCCAATCGCTCGCTCACGACTTTAACGCCAGTCGCTCACCGAGTAGGATTTTGGCTCACAGGACTCCATAGCTTAGAGGGAGCCTTTGGTTCTATCTGGGGTTGAGAGCAGCCACCATTCAGTTTCGGAGAATGTAAAACAAAACAAAACCGCCCCCAAGGAAGAGAAGGGAGGGAGGATTTTTTAAAAAAATAAATAAATGAAGATCTGTAGCTGGTTCCAGCATCCCGTATGTTAACCTTGCAATCCAAGTGAGAAAGGATGGCTGTAAACCAGGTAGATCCAGGTGGGTAGCCATGTTGGTCTGAAGCCACAGAACAGATTTAGAGTCCAGTGACACCTTTAAGACCAACAAAGGTTTTTTCCGAGGTGTGAGCACACGAAAGCTCACACCTCGGAAAAAACCTTTGGTGGTCTTAAAGGTGCCACTGGACTCTACATTTGTTCTATCAACAAGGTAAATATATATTTTAAAATAAACAATCCTGCCTCACAACATTC
>NW_015173225.1:167342-168398 GCF_001447785.1 Gekko japonicus | reverse complement strand
ATTCCTGCTAGGTCAATCAATGTCATCGCCCTCCTCTCTCAGTGGGGTGGGGCGGGGCTGCAGAAGAGACGAGAGAACTCGCTCAAGGCCACCTAATGGATCAGTGGCAGAGGTCAAATGAGAACCTGAGACTTCTGGCATGGCGGTCTAGCCCCACAGCAGCCCGAAAGGGTCGGTAGGGCTGGTTCCCCTGGGAGTCTGTTGGGATGTTTCCCCACACTTTGGGGGATCCTGGAGGTTCTTTGCCTTCCTCTGGCCATAGAACAGGGGTCACTGGGCGAGTTGGGGGAGGCAAGCTGTGAATTTCCTGCATTGTGCAGGGGGTGGACTAGATGACCCTTGGGGGTTTCCTTCTGGCTCTATGTTTCCATTAAAGAGTTGCAGGGTGGGGGTCTAAAAGCTCAGCTTAATAAATGCCTGGTATCAGGTCGGAAACAATAGTTCACCGAAGCCGGGAATCAGCGAATTTCCCCCCACAAAGAAAGTGTTGGGATAATCTGGACCCCTTGAGCCCTTACCCGCCCCCATGACCCAAAGACGCCTCCCTGTTCTCAACCGGTTCCTCCCAAGCACTGCATTTGCAGGGCACCTATTTTTAGGAACATAAGAGAAGCCAATGTTGGATCAGGCCAATGGCCCATCTAGTTCAACACTGTCACACAGCGGCCAAAAATACCAGGTGCCATCAGGAGGTCCAGCAGTGGGGCCAGGACACTAGAAGCCCTCCCACTCTTGCCCCCCCCAACACCAAGAATACAGAGCATCACTTGCCCAAGACTGAGAGTTCCTATCTGTACCTCCAGTGTTCCCTCTAAGCTGAGTTAGTGTGAGCTAGCTCACAGTTTTTTAGCCTCTGGCTCAGACATTTTTATCTTAGCTCAGGAAGGAGGGCTCCAGAGCAAACTAATGTATGCAGCAGCCAAATTGCTTGCTCACAACTTTAATGCTAGTAGCTCACAAAAGAGAATTTTTGCTCACGAGACTCCACGGCTTAGAGGGAACATTGCGCCACCGATGGACTTCTGCTCCATATAAGAACATAAGAGAAGCCAAGGT
>NW_015173225.1:166194-167277 GCF_001447785.1 Gekko japonicus | reverse complement strand
AAAGCTGGCGACACCCCCCCATCCCACCCCCAGCCCGTCCCCAGACCAGTGTTCCCTCTAAGCTGAGTCAGTGTGAGCAAGCTCACCGCTTTTTAGCCTCCGGCTCACACGTTTCTGCCTCGGCTCAGGAAGGAGGGGGCTCCGGAGCAAACTAATCGATGCAGTCGCCGAATCCCTCGCTCACAGCTCGAATGCCAACCGCTCGCAAAGGAGAACGTTTGCTCACAGGGCCCCGCAGCTTAGAGGGAGCCTCGCGCCCCGACCCCCTTCCTCAGGGGTCACACTGGTGCTCCCAGGGGACCGGGTCGCTCTCCTCCCCGGCCGCGGTGTTCCTCCGGTCCTTCCAGAAGTGTTCCACGTCCGGGAGGACTTTCTCGGGCGCCGCTGCCGCCTCCCCCTTCGGCTCTGGCAGGGACTGGGGGGTCTCCCCCGGCCCGGCCCCCCCGGCTCCCCCCTTCCCCCTCCCGCAGTCCAGTCCCACCCAGAGGCTCCGCAGCCCTTCGCGGAGCTCCTGCGAGGTGGCCAGGAGGACTCCGGGGTTGAAGGCGGCGTCGAGGAAGACCAGCACTTCGGCCAGGTAGAGCAGGGCGGGCGGGGGGCTCCCCCCGGGGCCTCCGTGCCGCTCCCACAGCCACGCCACCCACTCGGGCAGCCACAGGGCCTGGAAGAGGAGGCTGAGGCCGAAGAGGACCCGGGTGGCCTTCTGGCTCCCTCGGAGGCCGCCGGGCTTGGCCGGCCGGGTCGTCGTCTCCCGCTCCTCGCGGAGGCGCAGCGCCCCGGCGTAGCAGGCCCAGGTGAAGGCGGAGGGCGCCAGGTAGGCCGCCAGCGGGTAGACCTTGCTGAAGACGTCCATGAAGTTGGAGGCGTAGGCGGGGGGGCGGAAGACGCAGCAGAGGAGCTGCCGGCCCGGCGGCGGGGGGTCCCCGGCGGCGGCCTCCAGCCGCGTGAAGAGCAGGACGGGCAGCGGGAGGAGCAGCGCCGCCGCCCACACCGAGGCCAGCACCCCCGCCAGGCGGCCGCCGCCCCAGCCCGCCGGGCCCTTGGAGGGGGGCGCGGGGAGGTGGCGGCGGCGGGGGGGTCGTC
>NW_015173225.1:165103-165853 GCF_001447785.1 Gekko japonicus | reverse complement strand
CGCCGCCCCGCGCCACTGCCAGGCGCCCCGGGAGCTGTTCATGGTGCTGAAATCCCTTCGCGGATCGGCGCGGCGCCGAGACGGGCGCGGGCCAGGCGGCGGCACCCACCCGTCGGTGGAGCCCGGTGGGGGGCGGCGGGGGGAGGTCTTGTCAACCAGTCCGCGCGGAGGCGACCCGGTAGACGGCTGGATCGGCGGACGGGGAGGCGGGAAAGTTCGCCAAACCTTCTCCGCGGCGGGAAGCGACTCCCAGTTCTTGAGTAGGGTCCCTCGGGAGGCGGGTCCCCCCCCAGCCGCTGTCAGCTTTACTTCCACTCCGAGGAAAGAGCCCTCATCCTTCGGGGAGGGGGGGGAGAAAAGGCTTTCCAGGAGGAGCTGCCGCCGGCGGGAGAAACTTGTGGCCGATCCTGGACAGGGGAGCCGAGAAATGCGCCCGCGGTTGGAGGGCTGGGTGGAGAGGGACAGGCCCCGCCCTTTGGGCCCACCCTCTGGAGCGCGTCGCCGCCGAAAGGGAGAGAAAAGAGGAGGGCGGCTGCCTTCGGTCTCTCCTTCATTGTGTATGACTAGAGAGGGGGGACTCGAATAAAACTTTCCTGTCGGGATTTGGCTCTGGAAAGGAAGGGAGGGAAGAAGAAGAGGAAGAAGAGGAAGAGGAAGAAGAAGAAGAAGAAGAAGAAGAAGAAGAAGAAGAAGAAGAAGAAGAAGAAGAAGAAGAAGAAGAAGAAGAGGAGGAGGAGGAGGAGGAGGAGG
>NW_015173225.1:157544-165019 GCF_001447785.1 Gekko japonicus | reverse complement strand
GGGCTGAGAGAGCTCTGACAGAAACTGCTATTTTTCAAGAACAGCTCTTATCAGAACTATGGCTTGCCCAAGGTCATCCAGCCAGGTGCAAGCGGAGGAGTGGGGAATCAGACCCGGCTCTCCCAGATTAGAGTCCGTACACTCAACCACTACACCAAACTGGTGGAGAGGGAGGGAGGGAGGGAGGGAGGAAACCATTGAGCTGGAAGTGAACCATAGTGGAAGGCAAAAGAGAAAGAGAGAGAAAGGGAGTGAGAGAGAAAGAAAAGAAGGAAGGAAGGAAGGAAGGAAGGAAGGAAGGAAGGAAGAAAGAAAGAAAGAAAGAAAGAAAGAAAGAAAGAAAGAAAGAAAGAAAGAAAGAAAGAAAGAAAGAAAGAAAGAAAGAAAGAACTCTTTGGTTTATTGCTCTAGCGTGCCTGAGCGTCGCAGAAGAAAAAAACCCCAAAGCGAATTTGGAGCGCTGTCCACCAACCGTGGTGCTGAAATTCAAACAATCCCTATTGGAATTCCCATCAAGTCCGCCCTTAGCTTTTCCATCCATTGAATATCGTCCTGCTTTGTGGACGGTGCCAGAGAGCCCTCCAGTCCATCCACTTTGATAATAGCAGCGATTGGGGAAGTGAAGCTGAGGAGGGAGGGGCGAGCTGCTCTCCTGCCACAATCCAGCAGCCGGCGGAGGGGATGCGGCTGTGCTTTGCAACATCCATTGTATTATTAATACCCACCCACCCACACCCACCCCGCTTCCCCAATCTCTCCAGCTGCCTTTGTAAAACTCACTAATCTGGTACTGTAATCATCTGTATGTCGAAAAGGGTTGAACTGAACTCACGTGATCTTCCGAGCAATCAACTCATTTTATTAAAGGGCCATGGGGAAGGTGGCATGATTATCTTCCATGAAGTCCCCCCCCTTCCGCCCACTCAGCAGTATGTCATTGGTTGCCATAGGTGTGTGTTCAGCTTTCCAATGGCCTCTGTCAGCCCTTCAATGCTTATTTTCTTCACTGGACTCCATAGCGTGCGCACATGCACACAGTGAGAAAAGGGGAAAGGGGGAAAGGGGGAGAAGGAGGAACCCCCCAGTAGAACAGACAGACCTTCAAGCTCCAATACTGGATAACTGGAGGAGGAGGAGGAGGAGGAGGAGGAGGAGGAGATTGGATTTATTCCCCATGCCCTTCACTCAGAGTCTCAGAGCGGCTTCCAAACTCTTTTTCCTTCCCCTCCCCACAACAGACACCCTGTGAGGTGGGTGGGGCTGAGAGAACTCTGACACAAACTGCTCTTTTTCAAGGACAGCTGTGCCAGAGCTTGTGACTGACCCAAGGTCACATCCGCAGGTGCAAGTGGAGGAGTGGGGAATCAAACCCGGTTCTCCCAGATTAGAGTCCGCGCACTTAACCACGACACCAAACTGGCTGGCAGTGTTCCCTCTAAGCTGAGTTAGTGTGAGCTAGCTCACCGTTTTTTAGCCTCCAGCCCACACGTTTTTGTCTTAGCTCAGGAAGGACGGCTCCCGAGCAAACTAACTGATGCAGTAGTCAAATCGCTCGCTCGCAACATTAATGCCAGTAACTCACAGAATAGAATTTTTGCTCACAAGACTCCACAGCTTAGAGGGAGCATTGCTGGCTGGAGACCTGGGCTGCAGTACATTAGACTCTGGAGAGTGAGCATGTGGTGCCATTTTATTTGAGGCCGTTTTCACACCTCATATGGGCTGCGGTGGCTCAAGTGGTTAAGACGCTGAACTGCAGACTGGAAGGTCGGTAGTTCAGCAGTTCGAGACCCAAGTGCTGTAAGGCGGAATGAGCTCTTGTCTCTGGCCCCAGCTCCTGCCAACCTAGCAGTTCGAAAGCAAGAAATTGCAAGTAGATAAATAGATACCACTTCGGTGGGAAGGTAACAGCGTTCTGTGCACCTTGGTGTCTAGTCATGCCGGCCACATGACCACGGAAATGTCTTCGGGCAGCGCTGGCTCTTCAGCTTGGAAACGGAGATGAGCACCGCACCCTAGAGTCGGATTTGACTGGCTTTCGAGCAAGGGAAGCCTTTACCTTTACTCACACCTCAGACTTAAATCGGCTTCTGCTCCGTAAAGAACCCAGAAGGGCTCTTAATGGATTAAAGGCCCTTCTATCCAGCATTTTGTCCAGAAGAGTGGCTGATCCTTCAGGGAAGCTCAAGAATTGGTCATGAAGGTAGTGGCATTTTCCTGATGCCTCCTATAGCAAAAATTCAGAGGTACACTGCTAGAGGTACACTTTTTCCTTTAACTACCATAACTAATAGCCACTGACAGATCTGTCCTCCTCCATCAATTTTAATCTCCTATTAAAGACCTTTTAGACAGTGGCTATTGGCTTATCCCATGGGAGTGAATGCTACAAATCAATGGCTTGTCACAAAGCAATATATTTTTTTCGGCTGTCCTGTCTTGTGCTTCTGGGTTAGCCCACAATCCAGTTTTATGAGGGAAGGAGAAAAAGTCTCTTTATCCCAGGGGTATCAAACATGCGACCTGGGGGCTGGATCAGGCCCCTGGGGGGCTTCTGTCAGGCCCGCAGTGGAACTGGCTGTCTTCTGCTTCTTCTTCCAGTTCTGCTGCTGCTGCATCATGGTAGGTTGGCAGCTTACAGATACACACCCGAACAGCACACTCAATATTGCAACAGCACAGACATTTTGATGCAATGATTCAGAGCAAGAGGTGTCAGTGATCAAACACTGTTAAATAAACAAAATATTGCCAGAGTGCTAATGTTTTAGCATGTTTTTATTTTTAAAAAAACCCTTTGTGTTTGTGTCCTTTATAAAGTTTATATCTCCACTGCCTGGCATTACATTTTATGACACACACACGGCCTCTAAGATGAGTTAGTGTGAGTTAGGTCACAATTTCTTAGCCTCTGGCTCACACATTTCTTTCTTAGCTCAGGAAGGATGGGGGCTCCAGAGCAAACAGATTTATGCAACAGCCCAATCACTCGCTCACAACTTTAATGCCAGGAGCTCACAAAGTAGAATGCTTGCTCACAAGACTCCACAGCTTATTTATTTATTTACTTATTTATTACATTTCTACCCCACCCTCCCCGCAAGTGGGCTTAGAGGGAGCATTGCTCTCAAATCCTTGTAGCGACTTCACATCTTTGCTTCTGGATCTGTAGTGAGAGCAGAATCAAAGGTATCTGATATGTGTGTGGGGGGGTAAATCTAGCTACATTTTCATGCAGCAGATCTGAGGAACAGAGACCACCAAGCTATTAAGAGAGAAAACAATTCACCTGTGATGCGTCTCGCCCCCTTCGCTCCCCCCCCCCTCCGCTGGTTAATATGCCAATGTACAGTATTAAACTGTCCCTTGGTAACCTTCTCTTAATTGCTTGTCATCTTTCTTAATCAAACTGTTTTGCTGAAGCCTGAGAGATGGAGATGGCGGAAGGAGGGAGGGGGGGGGGTCTGGACGTCAAACGTTCCAGCAAGTCCCCCTCCCTCCCTCCATGTCTTGCCTGAGTCACCTCCTCCCATGTCCAATTAAACCACTTCACACACCAAGCAGAGTGAAAATTAACGAACGGGGAGATGATCCCTGTGGACCTTTGCCATGGTGGGGAGGAGGCGGTCAAGAAAACACGGCCAGGAAGATGACCGGCGGCGACACCTGAGGGTGCTCCTAGAGAGAAGCACTTGGCCACAAAAGGCGATGCTCTGATTAGCCAGCCATGTTTTTAAGCTGGGGGGGGGAGGTAAGGCTGGTTCCAGATTTTGGAAGGCCCTGAGCATAGAGTGCTCAGCCCCCCCCCTGCCTACCACCAGCCCCCCATGCTTTCCTTCCCACCCTCCAAATTCAGGAACCGGCTCTGGGCATAAGAACATAATGGAAGCCAATGCTGGATCAGACCTATGGCCCACCCAGTCCAACACTCTGTGTCACACAGTGGCTAAAAATACCAGATGCCACCAGGAGGTCCAGCAGAGGGGCCAGGACATTAGAAGCCCTCCCACTGTTGCCCCCCCCCCAAGCACCAAGAAGACAGAGCATCCCTTGCCCCAGCCTGAGAGTTCCCTCTATACCTTGTGGTTAAAAGCCACTGATGGACCTCTGCTCTGAAGGACATAAGAGAAGCCCATGTTGGGTCAGGCCAATGGCCCACCTAGTCCAACACTCTGTGTCACGCAGTGGCCAGAAATTCCTGGTGCCATCAGGAGGTCCAGCAGTGGGGCCAGAACTCCAGAAGCCCTCCCACTGTTGCCCCCCTCCCCAAGCACCAAGAATACAGAGCATCCCTTGCCCCAGACAGAGAGTTCCCGCTATACCTTGTGGCTAAAAGCCACTAATGGACCTCTGCTCTTAAGAACATAAGAGAAGCCCATGTTGGGTCAGGCCAATGGCCTCTCCAGTGGCCACAAAGTGGCCAAAAATACCAGGTGCCACCAGGAGGTCCAGCAGTGAGGCCAGGACACTAGAAGCCCTCCCACTGTTGCCCCCCCCAAGCACCAAGAATACAGAGCATCACTTGCCCCAGCCTGAGAGTTCCCGCTATACCTTGTGGCTAAAAGCCACTGATAGACCTCTGCTCTTAAAAACATAAGAGAAGCCCATGTTGGGTCAGGCCAATGGCCCCTCCAGTCCACTATCCTAAGAACATATGAACATCAGAGAAGCCCATGCTGGATCAGGCCAATGGCCCCTCCAGTCCAACACTCTGTGTCACACAGGGACCAATAATACCAGGTGCCACCAGGAGGTCCAGCAGTGGGGCCAGGACACCAGAAGCCCTCCCACTGTTGCCCCCCCCAAGCACCAAGAATACAGAGCATCACTTGCCCCAGACTGAGAGTTCCCGCTATACCCTGTGGCTAAAAGCCCCTGATGGACCTCTGCTCTTAAGAACATAAGAGAAGCCCATGTCCTCACAGAGGAGGGAGAGCTTGGACCTGAATAAAACTTGGTCTTAAAGGTGTTGCTGGACTGTTTTGGGCCGGGGGGGGCTCTGCAACTTACCTGGCTGCTTCTTGCTCTGGCTGAGGGCTGCTGGGAGCAGGGGGTGGGGCTTGTTGCATGTACCTGCCCCCTGGGCTCTTTACTGCCGGAGCTCTGCTCCTGTGCGCTCCCGCAGGAGATGACCCCTGCTGTGCACAGTTCTGGTCCCCGTATCTCGAAAAGGACACTGCAGAGCTGGGAAAAGTGCAGAGGAGGGCGACCAAGATGACGAGGGGGTTGGAGGCCCTTCCCTGTGAGGAAAGGCTGAAGACTCTCTGGGACTTTTCAGTTTAGAAAAGAGACGACTAAGTGGGGACATGATAGAGATTTCTAAAATTAAGCATGAGGTGGGGAGAGTGGACAAAAAGACATTTTTCTTCTCCTCCCCAAGTACTAGAACTTGAGGGCATCCAATGAAGCTGATGGGCAGTAGGTTCAGGACAGACAAAAGGAAATACTACTTTACATAGAGAGCAATTAAAATACGGAACTGGCTGCCAGAGGATGTAGTGATGGCCATAGGAACAGACTGCTTGAAAAGGGGACTGGGCAGATTCATAAAGGACACGGACAGAAGTGGCTACTAGCCATTGTGACTAAAGGGATCAGAGGCAGTTAACCTCTGAATACCAGTGCCAGGAGGCAATATCAGGGGAAGTTCTTAACCTCTGTTTGCCCTGTTGTTGGCCCTCCAGAGGAACTGGTTCCCCCCTGTGTGAGACAGGATGCTGGACTGGATGGACCCTCACTGGTCTGATCCAGCAGGGCTCTTCAGATGTTCTTATGAAGGCCTTGGCTTCTGTGACCTGTTGGCCATCTAGAGGAACTGGTTGGCCACTACGTGAGACGGGATGCTGGACTAGATGGACCCTCACTGGTTTGATCCAGCAGGGCTCCTCTAAGGTTGTTCTCAGGGGAAGGCCTCGGCCTCTCTGCCCTGTTATTGGCTGTCCAGAGGGACTGGCTGGCCCCTGTGTGAGACAGGAGGCTGGACTGGATGGACCCTCCCTGTTCTGATCCAGCAGGGCTCTTCTGAGGTTCTTATCAGGGGAAGGCCTCGGCCTCTCAGCCCTGTTGCTGGCTGTCCAGAGGAACTGGTTGGCCACTGTGTGAGACGGGATGCTGGACTGGATGGACCCTCACTGGTCTGATCCAGCAGGGCTCTTCAGATGTTCTTATGAAGGCCTTGGCTTCTGTGACCTGTTGGCCATCTAGAGGAACTGGTTGGCCACTACGTGAGACGGGATGCTGGACTCGATGGACCACTTTGGTCTGATCCAGTTGGGCTCTTCTGATGTTCTTATGAAGGCCTCGGCCTCTATGCCCTGGGTTTGGACCTCCAGAGGAACTGGTTGGCCACTGTGTGAGGCAGAGGAACTGGCTGGCCCCTGTGTGAGACAGGAGGCTGGACTAGATGGACCACTTTGGTCTGATCCAGTTGGGCTCTTCTGATGTTCTTATGGTCCATTCTGTTGCCCTACAGCTGTTTATTAGAGTCAACGTGCACATCAGAAGTTGCATGGAATTCCAGCATGCTGTGTAGTGTGGTTTGCCAGGGTTGCCGGATCCAGGTTGGGAAACATTTGGGCATGGAGTCGGAGGAGGACAGGGACCCCAGCGGGGCGTAGCACCATAATGTCCACCCACCAATGCATCTGTTTTCCCCAGGGGAACCGATCTCTGCAGTCTGGGAGTTGAGCTGTAATTCTGAGAGATCCCCAGGTCCCACCTGGAGGCTGGCATCCCGAGGTTGAAGCAGGTTCCCATGCCTCTGGTTTGGTCCCCGCCACATGCGACACCTGTTGAGTGTTCTTGTCACAGAATTGACCTCAGGATTCTGATGTTCTTATGGTCCATTCTGTTGCCCTACAGCTGTTTATTAGAGTCAACGTGCACATCAGAAGTTGCATGGAATTCCAGCATGCTGTGTAATGTGGTTTGCCAGGGTTGCCGGATCCAGGTTGACTCGGTCTCCCTCCCATGCGCAAGGCCTGCCTTCCATCATTTTGACGGCGCGACGCACCTCATTGTGGGACGTCTCGCTCTGACAGGCAAATTCCGAGACTCAATCAAGCCCTTTGATAACAGTTATTGGGAAGCGGCTGATGATGCCTCAAAAACAGTCATTTGCCGAGAGGGAGGAGGCGCGGGATCCTTTTCAGGCATCAGGAATCATTTTATTAACTGGCAGGGATCTGACATCTTAATACGCAGGTTGATTTACCTTGAAAGGGAGATAAACGGCGAGGGAGGGAAAGCAGGTCAGGCTCGGAGACGGAAAGAGATGTGCTTTCGGGGCCAGCCCACGAGAACATCTGGTGATGATACCCGGGAGACAGAGGAGAGATGGAGGAGAATTCCATCAGCCCAGCTGCAGGGTTTTTTAAAAAAAATCTGCAGACTTTTGAGCAGCACAAAACTCTCCGTTTGCCAGAGGGGTCTTCTTCCTTCCTTCCTTCCTTCCTTCCTTCCTTCCTTCCTTCCTT
>NW_015173225.1:154497-157198 GCF_001447785.1 Gekko japonicus | reverse complement strand
CTCCAAGCTGGGAAATTTGGGGTGGGGCATGGGGGAGTGGGGTTTGGGGAGGGGAGGGACCTCAGTAGGATACAATGCCATCAAATTGGCCCTTCAAAGCAGCCCTTTTCACCAGGGGAATTGATCTCTGTAGTCAGGAGATCAGCTACAATTCTGAGAACTGATCTCTGTAGTCTGACGATCGAGTTGTAAATTCATAGGCTCTCCAGGCACCACCTGGGGGGTATGCAAAAGTATTGTGTATCACAGATGTATGTCCCATGGACCAGACCACGCCAGGCCTTCTGGTCTTCCGCCGTCCTCTGAAGTTTGCTCAACTTCACGTTAGTTGCATCGATAACTCTGTCTATGACACTGTCTAACCATCTCATCCTTTGGCGTCCCCGTCTTCTTTGACCTTCAATCTTTCCCAGCATCAGGGTCTTCTCCAGTGAGTGCTCCCTTCTCATTGGGTGGCCAAAGTCTTTGAGCTTCAGTTTCATTATCTGGCCTTCCAGGGAACAGTCAGGGTTGATTTCTTTTAGGATTCACTGATTTTTCTTTTTTTGTTGTTCAGTCGCACAGTTGAGTCTGACTCTTCGCGACCCCATGGACCACATCACGCCAGGCCCTCCTGTCTTCCGTCGTCCTCCGGAGTTTGCTTAATTTCATGTTCGTTGCATCGATGACACTGTCTGACCATCTCATCCTTTGCCATCCCCGTCTTCTTTGACCTTCAGTCTTTCCCAGAATCAGGGTCCTCTCCAGGGAGTGCTCCCTTCTCATTGGGTGGCCAAAGGATTTGAGCTTCAGCTTCCGCATCTGGCCTTCAGGGGAACAGTCAGGGGGTGCAGTCAGACGGCGTGCTGGGAGCGGTTTAAATTGCTCTGGCCCTGATGCGGTCTTTTTTAACCTGAAGAGTCGCGATCACACTCACCTCCTTGCTTTGGATCGCTGCGTTGTTGTTGTTTTTCTCTCTCTCATTTTGGGCACGCACACAGGCAGCCATTTGTGGAACTAAAAGTTTTGTGCCTGCGCAGAACAGCGATTTCCACTTCCACCCAACTGCTGTATCATTTCCCTTTAAACTTTAAATGAACACTCCCCTTTAAACGTTTACTGCCGAAAATGGCCTCCGTGAGATCCCGAACCCGTCTAAAGGCTAAAACTAGACACCATTTAAGCATTGTTTTTAATAACCCTGTGGTGGACCTCACAGGGTGTCTGTTGTGGGGAGGGGAAGGGAAAGGAGTTTGTAAGCTGCTCTCAGGGTAGTGAAGTGCTGGGTATAAATCCAATGTCCTCCTCCTCCTCCTCTTCTCTGAGACACCTTCGGGTAGTGAAGGGTGGGGTATAAATCCAATCTCCTCCTCCTCCTCCTCCTCTTCTTCTTCATCTTCTTGAATGTATGAACTCTGGCCACATTTCTTATATCACAAACTTTGCAGTATAGAAAGTGCCAGGGTTGAGACTCATCTTCCTGGTCTCTGTCTACAAACTACCAGTGAGGTTAACACAGAATTCCCCTTCCTTGGCTTAACTGTCCTGCTGTTGGGAAAGGTCTGCCTGGTTAGACGGGGAGGGGGGGTTGAGAATCAGCCTCCCCCCCCCACATACACACGCACACACCTTGTGTTCGAAAAGACCTGCCAAAATCACCACGGCAACCAGAGCTAGAAGCAACATGTCCCACTAAAACCCAGAGTGGCTGCTTACAAAGTAGAAAAGGTGTCGGGATTGAAGCCGGTGTAGAAACCACACCTCGGATCCCAGATGCGGTGTGTGGTGGTGGTGGCTGCCTGTGCTCACATAACTGCAAAGAAGAAGAAGAGAAGAGATTGGATTGGATTTCTACCCCGCCCTTCACTACCCAAAGGAGTCTCAGAGCGGCTTACAAACTCCTTTCCCTTCCCCTCCCCACAACAGACACCCGGTGAGGTCGGTGGGGCTGAGAGAGCTCTTGACAGAAACGGCTCTTATCAGAACTACGGCTTGCCCAAGGTTATCCAGCAGCTGCAAGTGGAGGAGTGGGGGAATCAAACCCGGTTCTCCCAGATTAGAGTCTGCGCACTTAACCACTACACCAAACTGGCTCAAAGGGAAAGGTTCAGAAAACAAAAGCCACAAAATACCCTTTTTAAAAGATCAAGCCAAACAACACAACCCAGCTGGCAGGATTTTGAGTTCTCAAGAACCCTGGGTGCTAAAAAAACAAGAAAAGAGTGGGGGGAGAAAGAAAGGATCTTTCAGGCCTTAATCGTCAGCAGCATCACACAGAATATTATTGTTATTGTTGTTGTTGTTGTTGATGATGATGATGATGATGATAATAATTTTAGAGTTCTTCGTTGATTTTATTGGGCAAAAGATCATGTTGCACCCATAGCTACTTGGGCACACTGGTTGAGCGTGTGTATACAGTGCCATTCAGTCACAGCTGACATGTGACAACCAGTGTTCCCCCTAAGTTGAGTTAGTGTGAGCTAGCTCACAGGTTTTTAGCCTCCGGCTCACCCCTTTCTGTTTTACCTCAGGAAGGATGGGCCTCCAGAGCAAGCTAATTCATGCAGCAGCCAAATGGCTCGCTCACAACTTTAATGCCAGGAGCTCACAAAGTAGAATTTTTGCTCGCAAGACTCCAGAGCTTAGAGGGAACATTGGTGACCACCCCCATGGGGTTTTCAAGGCAAGAGACCAGCAGAGGTGGGCTTGCCAGCAACCC